>NW_027480473.1:1244711-1555889 GCF_051401765.1 Calliopsis andreniformis | reverse complement strand
ATCGTCAATCCTTAGTCCTCAATCCTCAATCCTCAATCCTCGTTCCTCAAACCTCAATCCTCAATCCTCAATATTCAATCATCCATACTCAATCTTCAATCCTCAATCCTCAATCCTCAATCCTCAATCCTCAATCCTCATTCCTCAAAATTCAATCATCAATACTCAATCTTCAACCCTCAATCTTCAATCCTCAATACTCAATCTTCAATCCTGAATCCTCAATCCTCAATCCTGAATCCTCAATCCTCAGGCATCAATACTCAATCTACAATATTCAATCCTCAATCCTTAACCCTCAATCGACAATCCTCAAGCTTCAATACTCAATACTGAATCTTCAATCCTCAATCCTCAATCCTCAATACTCAATCCTCAATATTCAATCATCAATACTCAATCTTCAATCCACAATCCTCAAACCTCAATCCTCAATCCTCATTCTTCAATCCTAAATACCCAATCCTTAATCTGCAATCCTCAATCCTCAATCCTCAATTCTCAATCCTCAATCCTTAATCCTCAGACCTCAAACATCAATATTCAACCCTCAGTCCTCGTCCTCAATCCACAACACTCAATCCTCAGTCCTCAATATTCAATCATAAATATTCAATCTTCAATCCTCAATCCTCAATCCTCAATCCTCAATCCTCAATCCTCAATATTCAACCCTGAATCCTCAATCCTCAATACTCAATCCTCAATCTTCAATGCTCAATACTCAATCTTCAATCCTCAATCCTCAATCGCCGATCCTCAATCCTCAATTTTCAATCCTCAACACTCAATCTTCAATCCTCAATCCTCAATCCTCAATCCTCAATCCTCATTCTTCAATCCTCAATACCCAATCCTCAATCTTCAATCCTCAATCCTCAATCCTCAATCCTAATTCCTCAATCCGCATTCTTCAATCCTAAATACCCAATCCTCAATTTCAATCCTCAACCCTCAATCCTCATTTCTCAATCCTCAATCCTCAACCCTCAGCCCTCATCCTCCATCCTCAGTACTCAATCCTCTGTCCTCAATCTTCAATCCTCAATACTCAATCTTCAATCCTCATTCCTCAATCCTCAATCCTCAATCTTCAATCCTCAAACATCTATCCTCAATTCTCAATCCTCAATCCTCAGTCCTCAGTCGTCGAACATCAATCCCCGACCCTTAGCACTCATCCTCAATCCTCATCCCTCAATCCACAATCCTCAACCTTCAATACTCAATAATCAATCTCCAATCCTAGATCCTCAATCCTCAATCCTCAATCCTCATTCCTCAATCCTCAATACCCAATCCTCAATCTTCAATCCTCAAACATCAATCCTCAATTCTCAATCCTCACTCCTCAGTCCTCAGTTGTCGAATCTCAATCCCCGACGCTTAGCACGCATCCTCAATCCTCAGTCCTCAATCCTCAATCCTCAAACCTAAATCCTCTACCGTCAGTCCTCGTCCTCAATCCTCAAACCTCAATCCCCAATCCTCAATATTCAATCAGCAATACTCAATCTTCAATGCTCAATCCTCAATCCTCAATCCTCAATCCTCATTCCCCAACCCTCAATCCTCATTCCTCAAAGCTCAATCCTCAACCCTCAGTCGTCATACTCAATTCTCAATTCTTAATCCTCAATCCTCAATCCTCAATCTTCAATCCTCAATAATCAATCTCCAATCCTCAATACTCTATCCTCGATCCTCAATCCTCAGGCATCCATACTCAATCTTCAATACTCAATCCTCAATCCTCAATCCTCAATCCTCAATCCTCAAACCTCAATCCTCAATCCTCAATATTCAATCATCAATACTCAATCTTCAATCCTCAATCCTCAATCCTCAATCCTCAATCCTCAATCCTCAATCCTCAATCCTCAATCCTCAATCCTCAATCCTCAATCCTCAATCCTCAATCCTCAATTCTCAATCCTCAATCCTCAGTCCTCAGTCGTCGAATCTCAATCCCCGACGCTTAGCACTCATCCTCAATCCTCAGTCCTCAATCCTCAATCCTCAAACCTAAATCCTCTACCGTCAGTCCTCGTCCTCAATCCTCAAACCTCAATCCTCAATCCTCAATATTCAATCATCAATACTCAATCTTCAATCCTCAATCCTGAATCCTCAATCCTCAATCCTCAATCCTCAATCCTCAATATTCAATCATCAATACTCAATCTTCAACCCTCAATCTTCAGTCCTCAATACTCAATCTTCAATCTTCAATCCTCAATCCTCAATCCTCAATCCTCAATCCTCAATCTTCAATCCTCAACACTCAATCTTCAATCCTCAATCCTCAATCCTCAATCCTCAATCCTCATTCTTCAATCCTCAATACCCAATCCTCAATCTTCAATCCTCAATCCTCAATCCTCAATCCCAATTCCTCAATCCTCATTCTTCAATCCTCAATACCCAATCCTCAATTTCAATCCTCAATCCTCAATCCTCATTTCTCAATCCTTAATCCTCAACCCTCAGCCCTCATCCTCCATCCTCAGTACTCAATCCTCTATCCTCAATCTTCAATCCTCAATACCCAATCTTCAATCCTCATTCCTCAATCCTCAATCCTCAGTCCTCAATCTTCAATCCTCAATACTCAATCTGCAACCCTCAATCCTCAAACCTCAATTACTCAATCCTCATTCCTCAATCCTCAATACCCAATCCTCAATCCTCAGTACTCAATCCTCAATCCTCAATCCTCAATCTTCAACCCTGAATCCTCAATCCTCAATACTCAATCCTCAATCTTCAATCCTCAATACTCAATCTTCAATCCTCAATCCTCAATCCTCAATCCTCAATATTCAATCATCAATACTCAATCTTCAATCCTCATTCCTCAATCCCAAATTCTCAATCCTCAATCCTCAATCCTCAATCCTCAGTCCTCATACTCAATTCTCAATTCTCAATCCTCAATCCTCAATCCTCAATCTTCAATCCTCAATAATCAATCTCCAATCCTCAATCCTCAATCCTCGATCCTCAATCCTCAGGCATCAATACTCAATCTTCAATACTCAATCCTCAATCCTCAATCCTCAATCCTCAATCTTCAATCCTCAATCCTCAATCCTCAATCCTCAATCCTCAATCCTCAATCCTAAATCCTCAATCCTCAATCATCAATACTCAATCTTTAACCCTCAATCTTCAATCCTCAATACTCAATCTTCAATCCTCAATCCTCAATCCTCAATCCTCAATCCTCAATCCTCAATATTCAATCCTCAATACTCAATCTTCAATACTCAATCCTCAATCCTCAATATTCAATCCTCAATACTCAACCTTCAATCATCAATACTCAATCTTCAACCCTCAATCTTCAATCCTCAATACTCAATCCTCAATCCTCAATATTCAACCCTCAGCCCCCATCCTCCATCCTCAATACTCAATCCTCAATACCCAATCTTCAATCCTCAATTCTCAATCTTCGATCCTCGATCCTCAATCCTCAATATTCAATCCTCAATACTCAATCTTCAATCATCAATCCTCAATCCCCAATTCTCAGTCGTCAATCCTCAGTCATCAATCCTCAATCTTCAATACTCAATCGTCAATCCTTAGTCCTCAATCCTCAATCCTCAATCCTCGTTCCTCAAACCTCAATCCTCAATCCTCAATATTCAATCATCCATACTCAATCTTCAATCCTCAATCCTCAATCCTCAATCCTCAATCCTCAATCCTCATTCCTCAAAATTCAATCATCAATACTCAATCTTCAACCCTCAATCTTCAATCCTCAATACTCAATCTTCAATCCTGAATCCTCAATCCTCAATCCTCAATCCTCAATCCTCAGGCATCAATACTCAATCTACAATATTCAATCCTCAATCCTTAACCCTCAATCGACAATCCTCAAGCTTCAATACTCAATACTGAATCTTCAATCCTCAATCCTCAATCCTCAATCCTCAATACTCAATCCTCAATATTCAATCATCAATACTCAATCTTCAATCCGCAATCCTCAAACCTCAATCCTCAATCCTCATTCTTCAATCCTAAATACCCAATCCTTAATCTGCAATCCTCAATCCTCAATCCTCAATTCTCAATCCTCAATCCTTAATCCTCAGACCTCAAACATCAATATTCAACCCTCAGTCCTCGTCCTCAATCCACAACACTCAATCCTCAGTCCTCAATATTCAATCATAAATATTCAATCTTCAATCCTCAATCCTCAATCCTCAATCCTCAATCCTCAATCCTCAATATTCAACCCTGAATCCTCAATCCTCAATACTCAATCCTCAATCTTCAATGCTCAATACTCAATCTTCAATCCTCAATCCTCAATCGCCGATCCTCAATCCTCAATTTTCAATCCTCAACACTCAATCTTCAATCCTCAATCCTCAATCCTCAATCCTCAATCCTCAATCCTCATTCTTCAATCCTCAATACCCAATCCTCAATCTTCAATCCTCAATCCTCAATCCTCAATCCTAATTCCTCAATCCGCATTCTTCAATCCTAAATACCCAATCCTCAATTTCAATCCTCAATCCTCAATCCTCATTTCTCAATCCTCAATCCTCAACCCTCAGCCCTCATCCTCCATCCTCAGTACTCAATCCTCTGTCCTCAATCTTCAATCCTCAATACTCAATCTTCAATCCTCATTCCTCAATCCTCAATCCTCAATCTTCAATCCTCAAACATCTATCCTCAATTCTCAATCCTCAATCCTCAGTCCTCAGTCGTCGAACATCAATCCCCGACCCTTAGCACTCATCCTCAATCCTCATCCCTCAATCCACAATCCTCAACCTTCAATACTCAATAATCAATCTCCAATCCTAGATCCTCAATCCTCAATCCTCAATCCTCAATCCTCAATCCTCAATCCTCAATCCTCAATCCTCAATCCTCAATCCTCAATCCTCAATCCTCAATTCTCAATCCTCAATCCTCAGTCCTCAGTCGTCGAATCTCAATCCCCGACGCTTAGCACTCATCCTCAATCCTCAGTCCTCAATCCTCAATCCTCAAACCTAAATCCTCTACCGTCAGTCCTCGTCCTCAATCCTCAAACCTCAATCCTCAATCCTCAATATTCAATCATCAATACTCAATCTTCAATCCTCAATCCTGAATCCTCAATCCTCAATCCTCAATCCTCAATCCTCAATATTCAATCATCAATACTCAATCTTCAACCCTCAATCTTCAGTCCTCAATACTCAATCTTCAATCTTCAATCCTCAATCCTCAATCCTCAATCCTCAATCCTCAATCTTCAATCCTCAACACTCAATCTTCAATCCTCAATCCTCAATCCTCAATCCTCAATCCTCATTCTTCAATCCTCAATACCCAATCCTCAATCTTCAATCCTCAATCCTCAATCCTCAATCCCAATTCCTCAATCCTCATTCTTCAATCCTCAATACCCAATCCTCAATTTCAATCCTCAATCCTCAATCCTCATTTCTCAATCCTTAATCCTCAACCCTCAGCCCTCATCCTCCATCCTCAGTACTCAATCCTCTATCCTCAATCTTCAATCCTCAATACCCAATCTTCAATCCTCATTCCTCAATCCTCAATCCTCAGTCCTCAATCTTCAATCCTCAATACTCAATCTGCAACCCTCAATCCTCAAACCTCAATTACTCAATCCTCATTCCTCAATCCTCAATACCCAATCCTCAATCCTCAGTACTCAATCCTCAATCCTCAATCCTCAATCTTCAACCCTGAATCCTCAATCCTCAATACTCAATCCTCAATCTTCAATCCTCAATACTCAATCTTCAATCCTCAATCCTCAATCCTCAATCCTCAATATTCAATCATCAATACTCAATCTTCAATCCTCATTCCTCAATCCCAAATTCTCAATCCTCAATCCTCAATCCTCAATCCTCAGTCCTCATACTCAATTCTCAATTCTCAATCCTCAATCCTCAATCCTCAATCTTCAATCCTCAATAATCAATCTCCAATCCTCAATCCTCAATCCTCGATCCTCAATCCTCAGGCATCAATACTCAATCTTCAATACTCAATCCTCAATCCTCAATCCTCAATCCTCAATCTTCAATCCTCAATCCTCAATCCTCAATCCTCAATCCTCAATCCTCAATCCTAAATCCTCAATCCTCAATCATCAATACTCAATCTTTAACCCTCAATCTTCAATCCTCAATACTCAATCTTCAATCCTCAATCCTCAATCCTCAATCCTCAATCCTCAATCCTCAATATTCAATCCTCAATACTCAATCTTCAATACTCAATCCTCAATCCTCAATATTCAATCCTCAATACTCAACCTTCAATCATCAATACTCAATCTTCAACCCTCAATCTTCAATCCTCAATACTCAATCCTCAATCCTCAATATTCAACCCTCAGCCCCCATCCTCCATCCTCAATACTCAATCCTCAATACCCAATCTTCAATCCTCAATTCTCAATCTTCGATCCTCGATCCTCAATCCTCAATATTCAATCCTCAATACTCAATCTTCAATCATCAATCCTCAATCCCCAATTCTCAGTCGTCAATCCTCAGTCATCAATCCTCAATCTTCAATACTCAATCGTCAATCCTTAGTCCTCAATCCTCAATCCTCAATCCTCGTTCCTCAAACCTCAATCCTCAATCCTCAATATTCAATCATCCATACTCAATCTTCAATCCTCAATCCTCAATCCTCAATCCTCAATCCTCAATCCTCATTCCTCAAAATTCAATCATCAATACTCAATCTTCAACCCTCAATCTTCAATCCTCAATACTCAATCTTCAATCCTGAATCCTCAATCCTCAATCCTCAATCCTCAATCCTCAGGCATCAATACTCAATCTACAATATTCAATCCTCAATCCTTAACCCTCAATCGACAATCCTCAAGCTTCAATACTCAATACTGAATCTTCAATCCTCAATCCTCAATCCTCAATACTCAATCCTCAATATTCAATCATCAATACTCAATCTTCAATCCGCAATCCTCAAACCTCAATCCTCAATCCTCATTCTTCAATCCTAAATACCCAATCCTTAATCTGCAATCCTCAATCCTCAATCCTCAATTCTCAATCCTCAATCCTTAATCCTCAGACCTCAAACATCAATATTCAACCCTCAGTCCTCGTCCTCAATCCACAACACTCAATCCTCAGTCCTCAATATTCAATCATAAATATTCAATCTTCAATCCTCAATCCTCAATCCTCAATCCTCAATCCTCAATCCTCAATATTCAACCCTGAATCCTCAATCCTCAATACTCAATCCTCAATCTTCAATGCTCAATACTCAATCTTCAATCCTCAATCCTCAATCGCCGATCCTCAATCCTCAATTTTCAATCCTCAACACTCAATCTTCAATCCTCAATCCTCAATCCTCAATCCTCAATCCTCATTCTTCAATCCTCAATACCCAATCCTCAATCTTCAATCCTCAATCCTCAATCCTCAATCCTAATTCCTCAATCCGCATTCTTCAATCCTAAATACCCAATCCTCAATTTCAATCCTCAATCCTCAATCCTCATTTCTCAATCCTCAATCCTCAACCCTCAGCCCTCATCCTCCATCCTCAGTACTCAATCCTCTGTCCTCAATCTTCAATCCTCAATACTCAATCTTCAATCCTCATTCCTCAATCCTCAATCCTCAATCTTCAATCCTCAAACATCTATCCTCAATTCTCAATCCTCAATCCTCAGTCCTCAGTCGTCGAACATCAATCCCCGACCCTTAGCACTCATCCTCAATCCTCATCCCTCAATCCACAATCCTCAACCTTCAATACTCAATAATCAATCTCCAATCCTAGATCCTCAATCCTCAATCCTCAATCCTCAATCCTCAATCCTCAATCCTCAATCCTCAATCCTCAATCCTCAATCCTCAATCCTCAATCCTCAATTCTCAATCCTCAATCCTCAGTCCTCAGTCGTCGAATCTCAATCCCCGACGCTTAGCACTCATCCTCAATCCTCAGTCCTCAATCCTCAATCCTCAAACCTAAATCCTCTACCGTCAGTCCTCGTCCTCAATCCTCAAACCTCAATCCTCAATCCTCAATATTCAATCATCAATACTCAATCTTCAATCCTCAATCCTGAATCCTCAATCCTCAATCCTCAATCCTCAATCCTCAATATTCAATCATCAATACTCAATCTTCAACCCTCAATCTTCAGTCCTCAATACTCAATCTTCAATCTTCAATCCTCAATCCTCAATCCTCAATCCTCAATCCTCAATCCTCAATCTTCAATCCTCAACACTCAATCTTCAATCCTCAATCCTCAATCCTCAATCCTCAATCCTCATTCTTCAATCCTCAATACCCAATCCTCAATCTTCAATCCTCAATCCTCAATCCTCAATCCCAATTCCTCAATCCTCATTCTTCAATCCTCAATACCCAATCCTCAATTTCAATCCTCAATCCTCAATCCTCATTTCTCAATCCTTAATCCTCAACCCTCAGCCCTCATCCTCCATCCTCAGTACTCAATCCTCTATCCTCAATCTTCAATCCTCAATACCCAATCTTCAATCCTCATTCCTCAATCCTCAATCCTCAGTCCTCAATCTTCAATCCTCAATACTCAATCTGCAACCCTCAATCCTCAAACCTCAATTACTCAATCCTCATTCCTCAATCCTCAATACCCAATCCTCAATCCTCAGTACTCAATCCTCAATCCTCAATCCTCAATCTTCAACCCTGAATCCTCAATCCTCAATACTCAATCCTCAATCTTCAATCCTCAATACTCAATCTTCAATCCTCAATCCTCAATCCTCAATCCTCAATATTCAATCATCAATACTCAATCTTCAATCCTCATTCCTCAATCCCAAATTCTCAATCCTCAATCCTCAATCCTCAATCCTCAGTCCTCATACTCAATTCTCAATTCTCAATCCTCAATCCTCAATCCTCAATCTTCAATCCTCAATAATCAATCTCCAATCCTCAATCCTCAATCCTCGATCCTCAATCCTCAGGCATCAATACTCAATCTTCAATACTCAATCCTCAATCCTCAATCCTCAATCCTCAATCTTCAATCCTCAATCCTCAATTCTCAATCCTCAATCCTCAATCCTCAATCCTAAATCCTCAATCCTCAATCATCAATACTCAATCTTTAACCCTCAATCTTCAATCCTCAATACTCAATCTTCAATCCTCAATCCTCAATCCTCAATCCTCAATCCTCAATCCTCAATATTCAATCCTCAATACTCAATCTTCAATACTCAATCCTCAATCCTCAATATTCAATCCTCAATACTCAACCTTCAATCATCAATACTCAATCTTCAACCCTCAATCTTCAATCCTCAATACTCAATCCTCAATCCTCAATATTCAACCCTCAGCCCCCATCCTCCATCCTCAATACTCAATCCTCAATACCAATCTTCAATCCTCAATTCTCAATCTTCGATCCTCGATCCTCAATCCTCAATATTCAATCCTCAATACTCAATCTTCAATCATCAATCCTCAATCCCCAATTCTCAGTCGTCAATCCTCAGTCATCAATCCTCAATCTTCAATACTCAATCGTCAATCCTTAGTCCTCAATCCTCAATCCTCAATCCTCGTTCCTCAAACCTCAATCCTCAATCCTCAATATTCAATCATCCATACTCAATCTTCAATCCTCAATCCTCAATCCTCAATCCTCAATCCTCAATCCTCATTCCTCAAAATTCAATCATCAATACTCAATCTTCAACCCTCAATCTTCAATCCTCAATACTCAATCTTCAATCCTGAATCCTCAATCCTCAATCCTGAATCCTCAATCCTCAGGCATCAATACTCAATCTACAATATTCAATCCTCAATCCTTAACCCTCAATCGACAATCCTCAAGCTCAATACTCAATACTGAATCTTCAATCCTCAATCCTCAATCCTCAATACTCAATCCTCAATATTCAATCATCAATACTTAATCTTCAATCCGCAATCCTCAAACCTCAATCCTCAATCCTCATTCTTCAATCCTAAATACCCAATCCTTAATCTGCAATCCTCAATCCTCAATCCTCAATTCTCAATCCTCAATCCTAATCCTCAGACCTCAAACATCAATATTCAACCCTCAGTCCTCGTCCTCAATCCACAACACTCAATCCTCAGTCCTCAATATTCAATCATAAATATTCAATCTTCAATCCTCAATCCTCAATCCTCAATCCTCAATCCTCAATCTCAATATTCAACCCTGAATCCTCAATCCTTCAATACTCAATCCTCAATCTTCAATGCTCAATACTCAATCTTCAATCCTCAATCCTCAATCGCCGATCCTCAATCCTCAATTTTCAATCCTCAACACTCAATCTTCAATCCTCAATCCTCAATCCTCAATCCTCAATCCTCATTCTTCAATCCTCAATACCCAATCCTCAATCTTCAATCCTCAATCCTCAATCCTCAATCCTAATTCCTCAATCCGCATTCTTCAATCCTAAATACCCAATCCTCAATTTCAATCCTCAACCCTCAATCCTCATTGCTCAATCCTCAATCCTCACCCTCAGCCCTCATCCTCCATCCTCAGTACTCAATCCTCTGTCCTCAATCTTCAATCCTCAATACTCAATCTTCAATCCTCATTCTCAATCCTCAATCCTCAATCTTCAATCCTCAAACATCTATCCTCAATTCTCAATCCTCAATCCTCAGTCCTCAGTCGTCGAACATCAATCCCCGACCCTTAGCACTCATCCTCAATCCTCATCCCTCAATCCACAATCCTCAACCTTCAATACTCAATATCAATCTCCAATCCTAGATCCTCAATCCGTCAATCCTCAATCCTCATTCCTCAATCCTTCCTCAATACCCAATCCTCAATCTTCAATCCTCAAACATCAATCCTCAATTCTCAATCCTCACTCCTCAGTCCTCAGTTGTCGAATCTCAATCCCCGACGCTTAGCACGCATCCTCAATCCTCAGTCCTCAATCCTCAATCCTCAAACCTAAATCCTCTACCGTCAGTCCTCGTCCTCAATCCTCAAACCTCAATCCCCAATCCTCAATATTCAATCAGCAATACTCAATCTTCAATGCTCAATCCTCAATCCTCAATCCTCAATCCTCATTCCCCAACCCTCAATCCTCATTCCTCAAAGCTCAATCCTCAACCCTCAGTCGTCATACTCAATTCTCAATTCTTAATCCTCAATCCTCAATCCTCAATCTTCAATCCTCAATAATCAATCTCCAATCCTCAATACTCTATCCTCGATCCTCAATCCTCAGGCATCCATACTCAATCTTCAATACTCAATCCTCAATCCTCAATCCTCAATCCTCAATCCTCAAACCTCAATCCTCAATCCTCAATATTCAATCATCAATACTCAATCTTCAATCCTCAATCCTCAATCCTCAATCCTCAATCCTCAATCCTCAATCCTCAATCCTCAATCCTCAATCCTCAATCCTCAATCCTCAATCCTCAATCCTCAATTCTCAATCCTCAATCCTCAGTCCTCAGTCGTCGAATCTCAATCCCCGACGCTTAGCACTCATCCTCAATCCTCAGTCCTCAATCCTCAATCCTCAAACCTAAATCCTCTACCGTCAGTCCTCGTCCTCAATCCTCAAACCTCAATCCTCAATCCTCAATATTCAATCATCAATACTCAATCTTCAATCCTCAATCCTGAATCCTCAATCCTCAATCCTCAATCCTCAATCCTCAATATTCAATCATCAATACTCAATCTTCAACCCTCAATCTTCAGTCCTCAATACTCAATCTTCAATCTTCAATCCTCAATCCTCAATCCTCAATCCTCAATCCTCAATCTTCAATCCTCAACACTCAATCTTCAATCCTCAATCCTCAATCCTCAATCCTCAATCCTCATTCTTCAATCCTCAATACCCAATCCTCAATCTTCAATCCTCAATCCTCAATCCTCAATCCCAATTCCTCAATCCTCATTCTTCAATCCTCAATACCCAATCCTCAATTTCAATCCTCAATCCTCAATCCTCATTTCTCAATCCTTAATCCTCAACCCTCAGCCCTCATCCTCCATCCTCAGTACTCAATCCTCTATCCTCAATCTTCAATCCTCAATACCCAATCTTCAATCCTCATTCCTCAATCCTCAATCCTCAGTCCTCAATCTTCAATCCTCAATACTCAATCTGCAACCCTCAATCCTCAAACCTCAATTACTCAATCCTCATTCCTCAATCCTCAATACCCAATCCTCAATCCTCAGTACTCAATCCTCAATCCTCAATCCTCAATCTTCAACCCTGAATCCTCAATCCTCAATACTCAATCCTCAATCTTCAATCCTCAATACTCAATCTTCAATCCTCAATCCTCAATCCTCAATCCTCAATATTCAATCATCAATACTCAATCTTCAATCCTCATTCCTCAATCCCAAATTCTCAATCCTCAATCCTCAATCCTCAATCCTCAGTCCTCATACTCAATTCTCAATTCTCAATCCTCAATCCTCAATCCTCAATCTTCAATCCTCAATAATCAATCTCCAATCCTCAATCCTCAATCCTCGATCCTCAATCCTCAGGCATCAATACTCAATCTTCAATACTCAATCCTCAATCCTCAATCCTCAATCCTCAATCTTCAATCCTCAATCCTCAATCCTCAATCCTCAATCCTCAATCCTCAATCCTAAATCCTCAATCCTCAATCATCAATACTCAATCTTTAACCCTCAATCTTCAATCCTCAATACTCAATCTTCAATCCTCAATCCTCAATCCTCAATCCTCAATCCTCAATCCTCAATATTCAATCCTCAATACTCAATCTTCAATACTCAATCCTCAATCCTCAATATTCAATCCTCAATACTCAACCTTCAATCATCAATACTCAATCTTCAACCCTCAATCTTCAATCCTCAATACTCAATCCTCAATCCTCAATATTCAACCCTCAGCCCCCATCCTCCATCCTCAATACTCAATCCTCAATACCCAATCTTCAATCCTCAATTCTCAATCTTCGATCCTCGATCCTCAATCCTCAATATTCAATCCTCAATACTCAATCTTCAATCATCAATCCTCAATCCCCAATTCTCAGTCGTCAATCCTCAGTCATCAATCCTCAAACCTAAATCCTCTACCGTCAGTCCTCGTCCTCAATCCTCAAACCTCAATCCTCAATCCTCAATATTCAATCATCAATACTCAATCTTCAATCCTCAATCCTGAATCCTCAATCCTCAATCCTCAATCCTCAATCCTCAATATTCAATCATCAATACTCAATCTTCAACCCTCAATCTTCAGTCCTCAATACTCAATCTTCAATCTTCAATCCTCAATCCTCAATCCTCAATCCTCAATCCTCAATCTTCAATCCTCAACACTCAATCTTCAATCCTCAATCCTCAATCCTCAATCCTCAATCCTCATTCTTCAATCCTCAATACCCAATCCTCAATCTTCAATCCTCAATCCTCAATCCTCAATCCCAATTCCTCAATCCTCATTCTTCAATCCTCAATACCCAATCCTCAATTTCAATCCTCAATCCTCAATCCTCATTTCTCAATCCTTAATCCTCAACCCTCAGCCCTCATCCTCCATCCTCAGTACTCAATCCTCTATCCTCAATCTTCAATCCTCAATACCCAATCTTCAATCCTCATTCCTCAATCCTCAATCCTCAGTCCTCAATCTTCAATCCTCAATACTCAATCTGCAACCCTCAATCCTCAAACCTCAATTACTCAATCCTCATTCCTCAATCCTCAATACCCAATCCTCAATCCTCAGTACTCAATCCTCAATCCTCAATCCTCAATCTTCAACCCTGAATCCTCAATCCTCAATACTCAATCCTCAATCTTCAATCCTCAATACTCAATCTTCAATCCTCAATCCTCAATCCTCAATCCTCAATATTCAATCATCAATACTCAATCTTCAATCCTCATTCCTCAATCCCAAATTCTCAATCCTCAATCCTCAATCCTCAATCCTCAGTCCTCATACTCAATTCTCAATTCTCAATCCTCAATCCTCAATCCTCAATCTTCAATCCTCAATAATCAATCTCCAATCCTCAATCCTCAATCCTCGATCCTCAATCCTCAGGCATCAATACTCAATCTTCAATACTCAATCCTCAATCCTCAATCCTCAATCCTCAATCTTCAATCCTCAATCCTCAATCCTCAATCCTCAATCCTCAATCCTCAATCCTAAATCCTCAATCCTCAATCATCAATACTCAATCTTTAACCCTCAATCTTCAATCCTCAATACTCAATCTTCAATCCTCAATCCTCAATCCTCAATCCTCAATCCTCAATCCTCAATATTCAATCCTCAATACTCAATCTTCAATACTCAATCCTCAATCCTCAATATTCAATCCTCAATACTCAACCTTCAATCATCAATACTCAATCTTCAACCCTCAATCTTCAATCCTCAATACTCAATCCTCAATCCTCAATATTCAACCCTCAGCCCCCATCCTCCATCCTCAATACTCAATCCTCAATACCCAATCTTCAATCCTCAATTCTCAATCTTCGATCCTCGATCCTCAATCCTCAATATTCAATCCTCAATACTCAATCTTCAATCATCAATCCTCAATCCCCAATTCTCAGTCGTCAATCCTCAGTCATCAATCCTCAATCTTCAATACTCAATCGTCAATCCTTAGTCCTCAATCCTCAATCCTCAATCCTCGTTCCTCAAACCTCAATCCTCAATCCTCAATATTCAATCATCCATACTCAATCTTCAATCCTCAATCCTCAATCCTCAATCCTCAATCCTCAATCCTCATTCCTCAAAATTCAATCATCAATACTCAATCTTCAACCCTCAATCTTCAATCCTCAATACTCAATCTTCAATCCTGAATCCTCAATCCTCAATCCTCAATCCTCAATCCTCAGGCATCAATACTCAATCTACAATATTCAATCCTCAATCCTTAACCCTCAATCGACAATCCTCAAGCTTCAATACTCAATACTGAATCTTCAATCCTCAATCCTCAATCCTCAATACTCAATCCTCAATATTCAATCATCAATACTCAATCT
The DNA here is from genome assembly GCF_051401765.1 of Calliopsis andreniformis. NCBI lineage: Eukaryota > Metazoa > Arthropoda > Insecta > Hymenoptera > Andrenidae > Calliopsis > Calliopsis andreniformis. The sequence continues at coordinate 1,540,777 of NW_027480473.1, read as the reverse complement.
TCAATCCGCAATCCTCAAACCTCAATCCTCAATCCTCATTCTTCAATCCTAAATACCCAATCCTTAATCTGCAATCCTCAATCCTCAATCCTCAATTCTCAATCCTCAATCCTTAATCCTCAGACCTCAAACATCAATATTCAACCCTCAGTCCTCGTCCTCAATCCACAACACTCAATCCTCAGTCCTCAATATTCAATCATAAATATTCAATCTTCAATCCTCAATCCTCAATCCTCAATCCTCAATCCTCAATCCTCAATATTCAACCCTGAATCCTCAATCCTCAATACTCAATCCTCAATCTTCAATGCTCAATACTCAATCTTCAATCCTCAATCCTCAATCGCCGATCCTCAATCCTCAATTTTCAATCCTCAACACTCAATCTTCAATCCTCAATCCTCAATCCTCAATCCTCAATCCTCATTCTTCAATCCTCAATACCCAATCCTCAATCCTCAATCCTCAATCCTCAATCCTCAATCCTCAATCCTCAATCCTCAATTCTCAATCCTCAATCCTCAGTCCTCAGTCGTCGAATCTCAATCCCCGACGCTTAGCACTCATCCTCAATCCTCAGTCCTCAATCCTCAATCCTCAAACCTAAATCCTCTACCGTCAGTCCTCGTCCTCAATCCTCAAACCTCAATCCTCAATCCTCAATATTCAATCATCAATACTCAATCTTCAATCCTCAATCCTGAATCCTCAATCCTCAATCCTCAATCCTCAATCCTCAATATTCAATCATCAATACTCAATCTTCAACCCTCAATCTTCAGTCCTCAATACTCAATCTTCAATCTTCAATCCTCAATCCTCAATCCTCAATCCTCAATCCTCAATCTTCAATCCTCAACACTCAATCTTCAATCCTCAATCCTCAATCCTCAATCCTCAATCCTCATTCTTCAATCCTCAATACCCAATCCTCAATCTTCAATCCTCAATCCTCAATCCTCAATCCCAATTCCTCAATCCTCATTCTTCAATCCTCAATACCCAATCCTCAATTTCAATCCTCAATCCTCAATCCTCATTTCTCAATCCTTAATCCTCAACCCTCAGCCCTCATCCTCCATCCTCAGTACTCAATCCTCTATCCTCAATCTTCAATCCTCAATACCCAATCTTCAATCCTCATTCCTCAATCCTCAATCCTCAGTCCTCAATCTTCAATCCTCAATACTCAATCTGCAACCCTCAATCCTCAAACCTCAATTACTCAATCCTCATTCCTCAATCCTCAATACCCAATCCTCAATCCTCAGTACTCAATCCTCAATCCTCAATCCTCAATCTTCAACCCTGAATCCTCAATCCTCAATACTCAATCCTCAATCTTCAATCCTCAATACTCAATCTTCAATCCTCAATCCTCAATCCTCAATCCTCAATATTCAATCATCAATACTCAATCTTCAATCCTCATTCCTCAATCCCAAATTCTCAATCCTCAATCCTCAATCCTCAATCCTCAGTCCTCATACTCAATTCTCAATTCTCAATCCTCAATCCTCAATCCTCAATCTTCAATCCTCAATAATCAATCTCCAATCCTCAATCCTCAATCCTCGATCCTCAATCCTCAGGCATCAATACTCAATCTTCAATACTCAATCCTCAATCCTCAATCCTCAATCCTCAATCTTCAATCCTCAATCCTCAATCCTCAATCCTCAATCCTCAATCCTCAATCCTAAATCCTCAATCCTCAATCATCAATACTCAATCTTTAACCCTCAATCTTCAATCCTCAATACTCAATCTTCAATCCTCAATCCTCAATCCTCAATCCTCAATCCTCAATCCTCAATATTCAATCCTCAATACTCAATCTTCAATACTCAATCCTCAATCCTCAATATTCAATCCTCAATACTCAACCTTCAATCATCAATACTCAATCTTCAACCCTCAATCTTCAATCCTCAATACTCAATCCTCAATCCTCAATATTCAACCCTCAGCCCCCATCCTCCATCCTCAATACTCAATCCTCAATACCCAATCTTCAATCCTCAATTCTCAATCTTCGATCCTCGATCCTCAATCCTCAATATTCAATCCTCAATACTCAATCTTCAATCATCAATCCTCAATCCCCAATTCTCAGTCGTCAATCCTCAGTCATCAATCCTCAATCTTCAATACTCAATCGTCAATCCTTAGTCCTCAATCCTCAATCCTCAATCCTCGTTCCTCAAACCTCAATCCTCAATCCTCAATATTCAATCATCCATACTCAATCTTCAATCCTCAATCCTCAATCCTCAATCCTCAATCCTCAATCCTCATTCCTCAAAATTCAATCATCAATACTCAATCTTCAACCCTCAATCTTCAATCCTCAATACTCAATCTTCAATCCTGAATCCTCAATCCTCAATCCTCAATCCTCAATCCTCAGGCATCAATACTCAATCTACAATATTCAATCCTCAATCCTTAACCCTCAATCGACAATCCTCAAGCTTCAATACTCAATACTGAATCTTCAATCCTCAATCCTCAATCCTCAATACTCAATCCTCAATATTCAATCATCAATACTCAATCTTCAATCCGCAATCCTCAAACCTCAATCCTCAATCCTCATTCTTCAATCCTAAATACCCAATCCTTAATCTGCAATCCTCAATCCTCAATCCTCAATTCTCAATCCTCAATCCTTAATCCTCAGACCTCAAACATCAATATTCAACCCTCAGTCCTCGTCCTCAATCCACAACACTCAATCCTCAGTCCTCAATATTCAATCATAAATATTCAATCTTCAATCCTCAATCCTCAATCCTCAATCCTCAATCCTCAATCCTCAATATTCAACCCTGAATCCTCAATCCTCAATACTCAATCCTCAATCTTCAATGCTCAATACTCAATCTTCAATCCTCAATCCTCAATCGCCGATCCTCAATCCTCAATTTTCAATCCTCAACACTCAATCTTCAATCCTCAATCCTCAATCCTCAATCCTCAATCCTCATTCTTCAATCCTCAATACCCAATCCTCAATCTTCAATCCTCAATCCTCAATCCTCAATCCTAATTCCTCAATCCGCATTCTTCAATCCTAAATACCCAATCCTCAATTTCAATCCTCAATCCTCAATCCTCATTTCTCAATCCTCAATCCTCAACCCTCAGCCCTCATCCTCCATCCTCAGTACTCAATCCTCTGTCCTCAATCTTCAATCCTCAATACTCAATCTTCAATCCTCATTCCTCAATCCTCAATCCTCAATCTTCAATCCTCAAACATCTATCCTCAATTCTCAATCCTCAATCCTCAGTCCTCAGTCGTCGAACATCAATCCCCGACCCTTAGCACTCATCCTCAATCCTCATCCCTCAATCCACAATCCTCAACCTTCAATACTCAATAATCAATCTCCAATCCTAGATCCTCAATCCTCAATCCTCAATCCTCAATCCTCAATCCTCAATCCTCAATCCTCAATCCTCAATCCTCAATCCTCAATCCTCAATCCTCAATTCTCAATCCTCAATCCTCAGTCCTCAGTCGTCGAATCTCAATCCCCGACGCTTAGCACTCATCCTCAATCCTCAGTCCTCAATCCTCAATCCTCAAACCTAAATCCTCTACCGTCAGTCCTCGTCCTCAATCCTCAAACCTCAATCCTCAATCCTCAATATTCAATCATCAATACTCAATCTTCAATCCTCAATCCTGAATCCTCAATCCTCAATCCTCAATCCTCAATCCTCAATATTCAATCATCAATACTCAATCTTCAACCCTCAATCTTCAGTCCTCAATACTCAATCTTCAATCTTCAATCCTCAATCCTCAATCCTCAATCCTCAATCCTCAATCCTCAATCTTCAATCCTCAACACTCAATCTTCAATCCTCAATCCTCAATCCTCAATCCTCAATCCTCATTCTTCAATCCTCAATACCCAATCCTCAATCTTCAATCCTCAATCCTCAATCCTCAATCCCAATTCCTCAATCCTCATTCTTCAATCCTCAATACCCAATCCTCAATTTCAATCCTCAATCCTCAATCCTCATTTCTCAATCCTTAATCCTCAACCCTCAGCCCTCATCCTCCATCCTCAGTACTCAATCCTCTATCCTCAATCTTCAATCCTCAATACCCAATCTTCAATCCTCATTCCTCAATCCTCAATCCTCAGTCCTCAATCTTCAATCCTCAATACTCAATCTGCAACCCTCAATCCTCAAACCTCAATTACTCAATCCTCATTCCTCAATCCTCAATACCCAATCCTCAATCCTCAGTACTCAATCCTCAATCCTCAATCCTCAATCTTCAACCCTGAATCCTCAATCCTCAATACTCAATCCTCAATCTTCAATCCTCTATACTCAATCTTCAATCCTCAATCCTCAATCCTCAATCCTCAATATTCAATCATCAATACTCAATCTTCAATCCTCATTCCTCAATCCCAAATTCTCAATCCTCAATCCTCAATCCTCAATCCTCAGTCCTCATACTCAATTCTCAATTCTCAATCCTCAATCCTCAATCCTCAATCTTCAATCCTCAATAATCAATCTCCAATCCTCAATCCTCAATCCTCGATCCTCAATCCTCAGGCATCAATACTCAATCTTCAATACTCAATCCTCAATCCTCAATCCTCAATCCTCAATCTTCAATCCTCAATCCTCAATTCTCAATCCTCAATCCTCAATCCTCAATCCTAAATCCTCAATCCTCAATCATCAATACTCAATCTTTAACCCTCAATCTTCAATCCTCAATACTCAATCTTCAATCCTCAATCCTCAATCCTCAATCCTCAATCCTCAATCCTCAATATTCAATCCTCAATACTCAATCTTCAATACTCAATCCTCAATCCTCAATATTCAATCCTCAATACTCAACCTTCAATCATCAATACTCAATCTTCAACCCTCAATCTTCAATCCTCAATACTCAATCCTCAATCCTCAATATTCAACCCTCAGCCCCCATCCTCCATCCTCAATACTCAATCCTCAATACCCAATCTTCAATCCTCAATTCTCAATCTTCGATCCTCGATCCTCAATCCTCAATATTCAATCCTCAATACTCAATCTTCAATCATCAATCCTCAATCCCCAATTCTCAGTCGTCAATCCTCAGTCATCAATCCTCAATCTTCAATACTCAATCGTCAATCCTTAGTCCTCAATCCTCAATCCTCAATCCTCGTTCCTCAAACCTCAATCCTCAATCCTCAATATTCAATCATCCATACTCAATCTTCAATCCTCAATCCTCAATCCTCAATCCTCAATCCTCAATCCTCATTCCTCAAAATTCAATCATCAATACTCAATCTTCAACCCTCAATCTTCAATCCTCAATACTCAATCTTCAATCCTGAATCCTCAATCCTCAATCCTGAATCCTCAATCCTCAGGCATCAATACTCAATCTACAATATTCAATCCTCAATCCTTAACCCTCAATCGACAATCCTCAAGCTTCAATACTCAATACTGAATCTTCAATCCTCAATCCTCAATCCTCAATACTCAATCCTCAATATTCAATCATCAATACTCAATCTTCAATCCGCAATCCTCAAACCTCAATCCTCAATCCTCATTCTTCAATCCTAAATACCCAATCCTTAATCTGCAATCCTCAATCCTCAATCCTCAATTCTCAATCCTCAATCCTTAATCCTCAGACCTCAAACATCAATATTCAACCCTCAGTCCTCGTCCTCAATCCACAACACTCAATCCTCAGTCCTCAATATTCAATCATAAATATTCAATCTTCAATCCTCAATCCTCAATCCTCAATCCTCAATCCTCAATCCTCAATATTCAACCCTGAATCCTCAATCCTCAATACTCAATCCTCAATCTTCAATGCTCAATACTCAATCTTCAATCCTCAATCCTCAATCGCCGATCCTCAATCCTCAATTTTCAATCCTCAACACTCAATCTTCAATCCTCAATCCTCAATCCTCAATCCTCAATCCTCATTCTTCAATCCTCAATACCCAATCCTCAATCTTCAATCCTCAATCCTCAATCCTCAATCCTAATTCCTCAATCCGCATTCTTCAATCCTAAATACCCAATCCTCAATTTCAATCCTCAACCCTCAATCCTCATTTCTCAATCCTCAATCCTCAACCCTCAGCCCTCATCCTCCATCCTCAGTACTCAATCCTCTGTCCTCAATCTTCAATCCTCAATACTCAATCTTCAATCCTCATTCCTCAATCCTCAATCCTCAATCTTCAATCCTCAAACATCTATCCTCAATTCTCAATCCTCAATCCTCAGTCCTCAGTCGTCGAACATCAATCCCCGACCCTTAGCACTCATCCTCAATCCTCATCCCTCAATCCACAATCCTCAACCTTCAATACTCAATAATCAATCTCCAATCCTAGATCCTCAATCCTCAATCCTCAATCCTCATTCCTCAATCCTCAATACCCAATCCTCAATCTTCAATCCTCAAACATCAATCCTCAATTCTCAATCCTCACTCCTCAGTCCTCAGTTGTCGAATCTCAATCCCCGACGCTTAGCACGCATCCTCAATCCTCAGTCCTCAATCCTCAATCCTCAAACCTAAATCCTCTACCGTCAGTCCTCGTCCTCAATCCTCAAACCTCAATCCCCAATCCTCAATATTCAATCAGCAATACTCAATCTTCAATGCTCAATCCTCAATCCTCAATCCTCAATCCTCATTCCCCAACCCTCAATCCTCATTCCTCAAAGCTCAATCCTCAACCCTCAGTCGTCATACTCAATTCTCAATTCTTAATCCTCAATCCTCAATCCTCAATCTTCAATCCTCAATAATCAATCTCCAATCCTCAATACTCTATCCTCGATCCTCAATCCTCAGGCATCCATACTCAATCTTCAATACTCAATCCTCAATCCTCAATCCTCAATCCTCAATCCTCAAACCTCAATCCTCAATCCTCAATATTCAATCATCAATACTCAATCTTCAATCCTCAATCCTCAATCCTCAATCCTCAATCCTCAATCCTCAATCCTCAATCCTCAATCCTCAATCCTCAATCCTCAATCCTCAATCCTCAATCCTCAATTCTCAATCCTCAATCCTCAGTCCTCAGTCGTCGAATCTCAATCCCCGACGCTTAGCACTCATCCTCAATCCTCAGTCCTCAATCCTCAATCCTCAAACCTAAATCCTCTACCGTCAGTCCTCGTCCTCAATCCTCAAACCTCAATCCTCAATCCTCAATATTCAATCATCAATACTCAATCTTCAATCCTCAATCCTGAATCCTCAATCCTCAATCCTCAATCCTCAATCCTCAATATTCAATCATCAATACTCAATCTTCAACCCTCAATCTTCAGTCCTCAATACTCAATCTTCAATCTTCAATCCTCAATCCTCAATCCTCAATCCTCAATCCTCAATCTTCAATCCTCAACACTCAATCTTCAATCCTCAATCCTCAATCCTCAATCCTCAATCCTCATTCTTCAATCCTCAATACCCAATCCTCAATCTTCAATCCTCAATCCTCAATCCTCAATCCCAATTCCTCAATCCTCATTCTTCAATCCTCAATACCCAATCCTCAATTTCAATCCTCAATCCTCAATCCTCATTTCTCAATCCTTAATCCTCAACCCTCAGCCCTCATCCTCCATCCTCAGTACTCAATCCTCTATCCTCAATCTTCAATCCTCAATACCCAATCTTCAATCCTCATTCCTCAATCCTCAATCCTCAGTCCTCAATCTTCAATCCTCAATACTCAATCTGCAACCCTCAATCCTCAAACCTCAATTACTCAATCCTCATTCCTCAATCCTCAATACCCAATCCTCAATCCTCAGTACTCAATCCTCAATCCTCAATCCTCAATCTTCAACCCTGAATCCTCAATCCTCAATACTCAATCCTCAATCTTCAATCCTCAATACTCAATCTTCAATCCTCAATCCTCAATCCTCAATCCTCAATATTCAATCATCAATACTCAATCTTCAATCCTCATTCCTCAATCCCAAATTCTCAATCCTCAATCCTCAATCCTCAATCCTCAGTCCTCATACTCAATTCTCAATTCTCAATCCTCAATCCTCAATCCTCAATCTTCAATCCTCAATAATCAATCTCCAATCCTCAATCCTCAATCCTCGATCCTCAATCCTCAGGCATCAATACTCAATCTTCAATACTCAATCCTCAATCCTCAATCCTCAATCCTCAATCTTCAATCCTCAATCCTCAATCCTCAATCCTCAATCCTCAATCCTCAATCCTAAATCCTCAATCCTCAATCATCAATACTCAATCTTTAACCCTCAATCTTCAATCCTCAATACTCAATCTTCAATCCTCAATCCTCAATCCTCAATCCTCAATCCTCAATCCTCAATATTCAATCCTCAATACTCAATCTTCAATACTCAATCCTCAATCCTCAATATTCAATCCTCAATACTCAACCTTCAATCATCAATACTCAATCTTCAACCCTCAATCTTCAATCCTCAATACTCAATCCTCAATCCTCAATATTCAACCCTCAGCCCCCATCCTCCATCCTCAATACTCAATCCTCAATACCCAATCTTCAATCCTCAATTCTCAATCTTCGATCCTCGATCCTCAATCCTCAATATTCAATCCTCAATACTCAATCTTCAATCATCAATCCTCAATCCCCAATTCTCAGTCGTCAATCCTCAGTCATCAATCCTCAAACCTAAATCCTCTACCGTCAGTCCTCGTCCTCAATCCTCAAACCTCAATCCTCAATCCTCAATATTCAATCATCAATACTCAATCTTCAATCCTCAATCCTGAATCCTCAATCCTCAATCCTCAATCCTCAATCCTCAATATTCAATCATCAATACTCAATCTTCAACCCTCAATCTTCAGTCCTCAATACTCAATCTTCAATCTTCAATCCTCAATCCTCAATCCTCAATCCTCAATCCTCAATCTTCAATCCTCAACACTCAATCTTCAATCCTCAATCCTCAATCCTCAATCCTCAATCCTCATTCTTCAATCCTCAATACCCAATCCTCAATCTTCAATCCTCAATCCTCAATCCTCAATCCCAATTCCTCAATCCTCATTCTTCAATCCTCAATACCCAATCCTCAATTTCAATCCTCAATCCTCAATCCTCATTTCTCAATCCTTAATCCTCAACCCTCAGCCCTCATCCTCCATCCTCAGTACTCAATCCTCTATCCTCAATCTTCAATCCTCAATACCCAATCTTCAATCCTCATTCCTCAATCCTCAATCCTCAGTCCTCAATCTTCAATCCTCAATACTCAATCTGCAACCCTCAATCCTCAAACCTCAATTACTCAATCCTCATTCCTCAATCCTCAATACCCAATCCTCAATCCTCAGTACTCAATCCTCAATCCTCAATCCTCAATCTTCAACCCTGAATCCTCAATCCTCAATACTCAATCCTCAATCTTCAATCCTCAATACTCAATCTTCAATCCTCAATCCTCAATCCTCAATCCTCAATATTCAATCATCAATACTCAATCTTCAATCCTCATTCCTCAATCCCAAATTCTCAATCCTCAATCCTCAATCCTCAATCCTCAGTCCTCATACTCAATTCTCAATTCTCAATCCTCAATCCTCAATCCTCAATCTTCAATCCTCAATAATCAATCTCCAATCCTCAATCCTCAATCCTCGATCCTCAATCCTCAGGCATCAATACTCAATCTTCAATACTCAATCCTCAATCCTCAATCCTCAATCCTCAATCTTCAATCCTCAATCCTCAATCCTCAATCCTCAATCCTCAATCCTCAATCCTAAATCCTCAATCCTCAATCATCAATACTCAATCTTTAACCCTCAATCTTCAATCCTCAATACTCAATCTTCAATCCTCAATCCTCAATCCTCAATCCTCAATCCTCAATCCTCAATATTCAATCCTCAATACTCAATCTTCAATACTCAATCCTCAATCCTCAATATTCAATCCTCAATACTCAACCTTCAATCATCAATACTCAATCTTCAACCCTCAATCTTCAATCCTCAATACTCAATCCTCAATCCTCAATATTCAACCCTCAGCCCCCATCCTCCATCCTCAATACTCAATCCTCAATACCCAATCTTCAATCCTCAATTCTCAATCTTCGATCCTCGATCCTCAATCCTCAATATTCAATCCTCAATACTCAATCTTCAATCATCAATCCTCAATCCCCAATTCTCAGTCGTCAATCCTCAGTCATCAATCCTCAATCTTCAATACTCAATCGTCAATCCTTAGTCCTCAATCCTCAATCCTCAATCCTCGTTCCTCAAACCTCAATCCTCAATCCTCAATATTCAATCATCCATACTCAATCTTCAATCCTCAATCCTCAATCCTCAATCCTCAATCCTCAATCCTCATTCCTCAAAATTCAATCATCAATACTCAATCTTCAACCCTCAATCTTCAATCCTCAATACTCAATCTTCAATCCTGAATCCTCAATCCTCAATCCTCAATCCTCAATCCTCAGGCATCAATACTCAATCTACAATATTCAATCCTCAATCCTTAACCCTCAATCGACAATCCTCAAGCTTCAATACTCAATACTGAATCTTCAATCCTCAATCCTCAATCCTCAATACTCAATCCTCAATATTCAATCATCAATACTCAATCTTCAATCCGCAATCCTCAAACCTCAATCCTCAATCCTCATTCTTCAATCCTAAATACCCAATCCTTAATCTGCAATCCTCAATCCTCAATCCTCAATTCTCAATCCTCAATCCTTAATCCTCAGACCTCAAACATCAATATTCAACCCTCAGTCCTCGTCCTCAATCCACAACACTCAATCCTCAGTCCTCAATATTCAATCATAAATATTCAATCTTCAATCCTCAATCCTCAATCCTCAATCCTCAATCCTCAATCCTCAATATTCAACCCTGAATCCTCAATCCTCAATACTCAATCCTCAATCTTCAATGCTCAATACTCAATCTTCAATCCTCAATCCTCAATCGCCGATCCTCAATCCTCAATTTTCAATCCTCAACACTCAATCTTCAATCCTCAATCCTCAATCCTCAATCCTCAATCCTCATTCTTCAATCCTCAATACCCAATCCTCAATCTTCAATCCTCAATCCTCAATCCTCAATCCTAATTCCTCAATCCGCATTCTTCAATCCTAAATACCCAATCCTCAATTTCAATCCTCAATCCTCAATCCTCATTTCTCAATCCTCAATCCTCAACCCTCAGCCCTCATCCTCCATCCTCAGTACTCAATCCTCTGTCCTCAATCTTCAATCCTCAATACTCAATCTTCAATCCTCATTCCTCAATCCTCAATCCTCAATCTTCAATCCTCAAACATCTATCCTCAATTCTCAATCCTCAATCCTCAGTCCTCAGTCGTCGAACATCAATCCCCGACCCTTAGCACTCATCCTCAATCCTCATCCCTCAATCCACAATCCTCAACCTTCAATACTCAATAATCAATCTCCAATCCTAGATCCTCAATCCTCAATCCTCAATCCTCAATCCTCAATCCTCAATCCTCAATCCTCAATCCTCAATCCTCAATCCTCAATCCTCAATCCTCAATTCTCAATCCTCAATCCTCAGTCCTCAGTCGTCGAATCTCAATCCCCGACGCTTAGCACTCATCCTCAATCCTCAGTCCTCAATCCTCAATCCTCAAACCTAAATCCTCTACCGTCAGTCCTCGTCCTCAATCCTCAAACCTCAATCCTCAATCCTCAATATTCAATCATCAATACTCAATCTTCAATCCTCAATCCTGAATCCTCAATCCTCAATCCTCAATCCTCAATCCTCAATATTCAATCATCAATACTCAATCTTCAACCCTCAATCTTCAGTCCTCAATACTCAATCTTCAATCTTCAATCCTCAATCCTCAATCCTCAATCCTCAATCCTCAATCCTCAATCTTCAATCCTCAACACTCAATCTTCAATCCTCAATCCTCAATCCTCAATCCTCAATCCTCATTCTTCAATCCTCAATACCCAATCCTCAATCTTCAATCCTCAATCCTCAATCCTCAATCCCAATTCCTCAATCCTCATTCTTCAATCCTCAATACCCAATCCTCAATTTCAATCCTCAATCCTCAATCCTCATTTCTCAATCCTTAATCCTCAACCCTCAGCCCTCATCCTCCATCCTCAGTACTCAATCCTCTATCCTCAATCTTCAATCCTCAATACCCAATCTTCAATCCTCATTCCTCAATCCTCAATCCTCAGTCCTCAATCTTCAATCCTCAATACTCAATCTGCAACCCTCAATCCTCAAACCTCAATTACTCAATCCTCATTCCTCAATCCTCAATACCCAATCCTCAATCCTCAGTACTCAATCCTCAATCCTCAATCCTCAATCTTCAACCCTGAATCCTCAATCCTCAATACTCAATCCTCAATCTTCAATCCTCAATACTCAATCTTCAATCCTCAATCCTCAATCCTCAATCCTCAATATTCAATCATCAATACTCAATCTTCAATCCTCATTCCTCAATCCCAAATTCTCAATCCTCAATCCTCAATCCTCAATCCTCAGTCCTCATACTCAATTCTCAATTCTCAATCCTCAATCCTCAATCCTCAATCTTCAATCCTCAATAATCAATCTCCAATCCTCAATCCTCAATCCTCGATCCTCAATCCTCAGGCATCAATACTCAATCTTCAATACTCAATCCTCAATCCTCAATCCTCAATCCTCAATCTTCAATCCTCAATCCTCAATTCTCAATCCTCAATCCTCAATCCTCAATCCTAAATCCTCAATCCTCAATCATCAATACTCAATCTTTAACCCTCAATCTTCAATCCTCAATACTCAATCTTCAATCCTCAATCCTCAATCCTCAATCCTCAATCCTCAATCCTCAATATTCAATCCTCAATACTCAATCTTCAATACTCAATCCTCAATCCTCAATATTCAATCCTCAATACTCAACCTTCAATCATCAATACTCAATCTTCAACCCTCAATCTTCAATCCTCAATACTCAATCCTCAATCCTCAATATTCAACCCTCAGCCCCCATCCTCCATCCTCAATACTCAATCCTCAATACCCAATCTTCAATCCTCAATTCTCAATCTTCGATCCTCGATCCTCAATCCTCAATATTCAATCCTCAATACTCAATCTTCAATCATCAATCCTCAATCCCCAATTCTCAGTCGTCAATCCTCAGTCATCAATCCTCAATCTTCAATACTCAATCGTCAATCCTTAGTCCTCAATCCTCAATCCTCAATCCTCGTTCCTCAAACCTCAATCCTCAATCCTCAATATTCAATCATCCATACTCAATCTTCAATCCTCAATCCTCAATCCTCAATCCTCAATCCTCAATCCTCATTCCTCAAAATTCAATCATCAATACTCAATCTTCAACCCTCAATCTTCAATCCTCAATACTCAATCTTCAATCCTGAATCCTCAATCCTCAATCCTCAATCCTCAATCCTCAGGCATCAATACTCAATCTACAATATTCAATCCTCAATCCTTAACCCTCAATCGACAATCCTCAAGCTTCAATACTCAATACTGAATCTTCAATCCTCAATCCTCAATCCTCAATACTCAATCCTCAATATTCAATCATCAATACTCAATCTTCAATCCGCAATCCTCAAACCTCAATCCTCAATCCTCATTCTTCAATCCTAAATACCCAATCCTTAATCTGCAATCCTCAATCCTCAATCCTCAATTCTCAATCCTCAATCCTTAATCCTCAGACCTCAAACATCAATATTCAACCCTCAGTCCTCGTCCTCAATCCACAACACTCAATCCTCAGTCCTCAATATTCAATCATAAATATTCAATCTTCAATCCTCAATCCTCAATCCTCAATCCTCAATCCTCAATCCTCAATATTCAACCCTGAATCCTCAATCCTCAATACTCAATCCTCAATCTTCAATGCTCAATACTCAATCTTCAATCCTCAATCCTCAATCGCCGATCCTCAATCCTCAATTTTCAATCCTCAACACTCAATCTTCAATCCTCAATCCTCAATCCTCAATCCTCAATCCTCATTCTTCAATCCTCAATACCCAATCCTCAATCTTCAATCCTCAATCCTCAATCCTCAATCCTAATTCCTCAATCCGCATTCTTCAATCCTAAATACCCAATCCTCAATTTCAATCCTCAATCCTCAATCCTCATTTCTCAATCCTCAATCCTCAACCCTCAGCCCTCATCCTCCATCCTCAGTACTCAATCCTCTGTCCTCAATCTTCAATCCTCAATACTCAATCTTCAATCCTCATTCCTCAATCCTCAATCCTCAATCTTCAATCCTCAAACATCTATCCTCAATTCTCAATCCTCAATCCTCAGTCCTCAGTCGTCGAACATCAATCCCCGACCCTTAGCACTCATCCTCAATCCTCATCCCTCAATCCACAATCCTCAACCTTCAATACTCAATAATCAATCTCCAATCCTAGATCCTCAATCCTCAATCCTCAATCCTCATTCCTCAATCCTCAATACCCAATCCTCAATCTTCAATCCTCAAACATCAATCCTCAATTCTCAATCCTCACTCCTCAGTCCTCAGTTGTCGAATCTCAATCCCCGACGCTTAGCACGCATCCTCAATCCTCAGTCCTCAATCCTCAATCCTCAAACCTAAATCCTCTACCGTCAGTCCTCGTCCTCAATCCTCAAACCTCAATCCCCAATCATCAATATTCAATCAGCAATACTCAATCTTCAATGCTCAATCCTCAATCCTCAATCCTCAATCCTCATTCCCCAACCCTCAATCCTCATTCCTCAAAGCTCAATCCTCAACCCTCAGTCCTCATACTCAATTCTCAATTCTTAATCCTCAATCCTCAATCCTCAATCTTCAATCCTCAATAATCAATCTCCAATCCTCAATACTCTATCCTCGATCCTCAATCCTCAGGCATCCATACTCAATCTTCAATACTCAATCCTCAATCCTCAATCCTCAATCCTCAATCCTCAAACCTCAATCCTCAATCCTCAATATTCAATCATCAATACTCAATCTTCAATCCTCAATCCTCAATCCTCAATCCTCAATCCTCAATCCTCAATCCTCAATCCTCAATCCTCAATCCTCAATCCTCAATCCTCAATCCTCAATCCTCAATTCTCAATCCTCAATCCTCAGTCCTCAGTCGTCGAATCTCAATAACCCGACGCTTAGCACTCATCCTCAATCCTCAGTCCTCAATCCTCAATCCTCAAACCTAAATCCTCTACCGTCAGTCCTCGTCCTCAATCCTCAAACCTCAATCCTCAATCCTCAATATTCAATCATCAATACTCAATCTTCAATCCTCAATCCTGAATCCTCAATCCTCAATCCTCAATCCTCAATCCTCAATCCTCAATATTCAATCATCAATACTCAATCTTCAACCCTCAATCTTCAGTCCTCAATACTCAATCTTCAATCTTCAATCCTCAATCCTCAATCCTCAATCCTCAATCCTCAATCTTCAATCCTCAACACTCAATCTTCAATCCTCAATCCTCAATCCTCAATCCTCAATCCTCATTCTTCAATCCTCAATACCCAATCCTCAATCTTCAATCCTCAATCCTCAATCCTCAATCCCAATTCCTCAATCCTCATTCTTCAATCCTCAATACCCAATCCTCAACTTCAATCCTCAATCCTCAATCCTCATTTCTCAATCCTTAATCCTCAACCCTCAGCCCTCATCCTCCATCCTCAGTACTCAATCCTCTATCCTCAATCTTCAATCCTCAATACCCAATCTTCAATCCTCATTCCTCAATCCTCAATCCTCAGTCCTCAATCTTCAATCCTCAATACTCAATCTGCAACCCTCAATCCTCAAACCTCAATTACTCAATCCTCATTCCTCAATCCTCAATACCCAATCCTCAATCCTCAGTACTCAATCCTCAATCCTCAATCCTCAATCTTCAACCCTGAATCCTCAATCCTCAATACTCAATCTTCAATCCTCAATCCTCAATCCTCAATCCTCAATATTCAATCATCAATACTCAATCTTCAATCCTCATTCCTCAATCCCCAATTCTCAATCCTCAATCCTCAATCCTCAATCCTCAGTCCTCATACTCAATTCTCAATTCTCAATCCTCAATCCTCAATCCTCAATCTTCAATCCTCAATAATCAATCTCCAATCCTCAATCCTCAATCCTCGATCCTCAATCCTCAGGCATCAATACTCAATCTTCAATACTCAATCCTCAATCCTCAATCCTCAATCCTCAATCTTCAATCCTCAATCCTCAATCCTCAATCCTCAATCCTCAATCCTCAATCCTCAATCCTCAATCCTCAATCCTCAATCCTCAATCCTCAATTCTCAATCCTCAATCCTCAGTCCTCAGTCGTCGAATCTCAATCCCCGACGCTTAACACTCATCCTCAATCCTCAGTCCTCAATCCTCAATCCTCAAACCTAAATCCTCTGCCGTCAGTCCTCGTCCTCAATCCTCAAACCTCAATCATCAATCCTCAATATTCAATCATCAATACTCAATCTTCAATCCTCAATCCTCAAACCTCAATCCTCAATCCTCATTCTTCAATCCTAAATACCCAATCCTCAATTTCCAATCCTCAATCCTCAATCCTCAATTCTCAATCCTCAATCCTTAATCCTCAGACCTCAAACATCAATACTCAACCCTCAGTCCTCGTCCTCAATCCACAACCCTCAATCCTCAGTCCTCAATATTCAATCATCAATATTCAATCTTCAATCCTCAATCCTCAATCCTCAATCCTCAATCCTCAATCCTCAATTTTCAACCCTGAATCCTCAATCCTCAATACTCAATCCTCTATCTTCAATCCTCAATACTCAATCTTCAATCCCTAATCCTCAATCTGCAATCCCGAATCCCCAGTACTCAATCTTCAATCCTCAATGCTCAATCCTCAATCCTCAATCCTCAGTCCTCAGTCCTCAATCTTCAATCCCCAAACCTCAATCCTCAACCGTCAGTCCTCATTCTCCATCCTCAATCCTCAATCCTCAATCCTCAATCCTCAATCCTCAATCCTCAATCCTCAATCCTCAACCATCAATCCTCATTCCTCAAACCTCAATCCTCAACCCTCAGTCCTCATCCTCAATTCTCAATTCTCAATCCTCAATCGTCAATCCTCAATCTTCAATCCTGAATAATCAATCTCCGATCCTAGATCCTCAATCCCCAATCTTCAATCGTTAATCCTCAATATTCAATCCTCAATCCCCAGTCATCAATCTTCAATCTTCAATGCTCAATCCTCATCCTCAATCCTCAATCCTCAGTCCTCAATCCCCAATCCTCAATCCTCTAACCTCAATCCTCAACCGTCAGTCCTCGTCCTCAATCCTCAAACCTCAATCCTCAATCCTCAATATTCAATCGACAATACTCAATCATCAATCCTCAATCCTCAAACCTCAATCCTCAATCCTCATTCTTCAATCCTAAATACCCAATCCTCAATCTTCAATCCTCAATCCTCAATCCTCAATTCTCAATCCTCAATCCTTAATACTCAGACCTCAAACATCAATATTCAACCCTCAGCCCTCGTCCTCAATCCACAACCCTCAATCCTCAGTCCTCAATATTCAATCATCAATATTCAATCTTCAATCCTCATTCCTCAATCCTCAATACTCGATCCTCAATCCACAATTTTCAATCCTGAATCCTCAATCCTCAATACTCAATCCTCAATCTTCAATCCTCAATACCCAGTCTTCAATCCTCAATCCTCAATCCTCAATCCTCAATCCTCAATCTTCAATCCTCAACACTAATCTTCAATCCTCAATCCCCAATCCTCAATCCTCAATCCTCATTCTTCAATCCTCAATACCCAATCCTCAATCTTCAATCCTCAATCCTCAATCCTCAATCCTAATTCCTCAATCCTCATTCTTCAATCCTCAATACCCAATCCTCAATTTCAATCCTCAATCCTCAATCCTCATTTCTCAATCCTCAATCTTCAACCCTCAGCCCTCATCCTCCATCCTCAGTACTCAATCCTCTATCCTCAATCTTCAATCCTCAATACTCAATCTTCGATCCTCATTCCTCAATCCTCAATCCTCAATCCTCAATCTTCAATCGCCAATACTCAATCTGCAATCCCCAATACTCAAACCTCAATCCTCAATCCTCATTACTCAATCCTCAATACCCAATCCTCAATCCTCAATCCTCAATCCTCAATCCTCAATATTCAATCATCAATACTCAATCTTGAATACTCAATCTTCAATCCTCAATACTCAACCTTCAATCCTCAATCCTCAATCCTCAATCCTCAATCCTCAATCCTCAGGCATCAATACTCAATCTACTATATTCAATCCACAATCCTCAATCCTCAATCCTCAGGCATCAAAACTCAATCTACAATATTCAATCCACAATCCTCAATCCTCAATCCACCATCCTCAACCTTCAATACTCAATACTCAATCTTCAATCCTCAATCCTCAATCCTCAATCCTCAATCCTCAATCCTCAATCCTCAATCTTCAACCCTGAATCCTCAATCCTCAATACTCAATCCTCAATCTTCAATCCTCAATACTCAATCTTCAATCCTCAATCCTCAATCCTCAATCCTCAATATTCAATCATCAATACTCAATCTTCAATCCTCATTCCTCAATCCCCAATTCTCAATCCTCAATCCTCAATCCTCAATCCTCAGTCCTCATACTCAATTCTCAATTCTCAATCCTCAATCCTCAATCCTCAATCTTCAATCCTCAATAATCAATCTCCAATCCTCAATCCTCAATCCTCGATCCTCAATCCTCAGGCATCAATACTCAATCTTCAATACTCAATCCTCAATCCTCAATCCTCAATCCTCAATCTTCAATCCTCAATCCTCAATCCTCAATCCTCAATCCTCAATCCTCAATCCTCAATCCTCAATCCTCAATCCTCAATCCTCAATCCTCAATCCTCAATCCTCAATTCTCAATCCTCAATCCTCAGTCCTCAGTCGTCGAATCTCAATCCCCGACGCTTAGCACTCATCCTCAATCCTCAGTCCTCAATCCTCAATCCTCAAACCTAAATCCTCTGCCGTCAGTCCTCGTCCTCAATCCTCAAACCTCAATCCTCAATCCTCAATATTCAATCATCAATACTCGATCTTCAATCCTCAATCCTCAATCCTCAATCCTCAATCCTCAATCCTCAATCCTCAATCCTCAATATTCAATCATCAATACTCAATCTTCAACCCTCAATCTTCAATCCTCAATACTCAATCTTCAATCCTCAATCCTCAATCCTCAATCCTCAATCCTCAATCCTCAGGCATCAATACTCAATCTACAATATTCAATCCTCAATCCTTAATCCTCAATCCACAATCCTCAACCTTCAATACTCAATACTCAATCTTCAATCCTGAATCCTCAATCCTCAATCCTCAATCCTCAATCCGCAATATTCAGTCCTCAATACTCAATCTTCAATCATCAATCCTCAATCCTCAATTCTCAGTCGTCAATCCTCAGTCATCAATCCTCAATCTTCAATACTCAATCGTCAATCCTTAGTCCTCAATCCTCAATCCTCAATCCTCGTTCCTCAAACCTCAATCCTCAACCCTCAGTCTTCATCCTCAATCCTCAAACCTCAATACTCAATCCTCAATATTCAATCGACAATATTCAATCTTCAATCCTCAATCCTCAAACCTCAATCCTCAATCCTCATTCTTCAATCCTAAATACCCAATCCTCAATCTTCAATCCTCAATCCTCAATCCTCAATTCTCAATCCTCAATCCTTAATACTCAGACCTCAAACATCAATATTCAACCCTCAGCCCTCGTCCTCAATCCACAACCCTCAATCCTCAGTCCTCAATATTCAATCATCAATATTCAATCTTCAATCCTCAATCCTCAATCCTCAATCCTCAATCCTCAATCCTCAATCTTCAATCCTCAACACTAATCTTCAATCCTCAATCCCCAATCCTCAATCCTCAATCCTCATTCTTCAATCCTCAATACCCAATCCTCAATCTTCAATCCTCAATCCTCAATCCTCAATCCTAATTCCTCAATCCTCATTCTTCAATCCTCAATACCCAATCCTCAATTTCAATCCTCAATCCTCAATCCTCATTTCTCAATCCTCAATCTTCAACCCTCAGCCCTCATCCTCCATCCTCAGTACTCAATCCTCTATCCTCAATCTTCAATCCTCAATACTCAATCTTCGATCCTCATTCCTCAATCCTCAATCCTCAATCCTCAATCTTCAATCGCCAATACTCAATCTGCAATCCCCAATACTCAAACCTCAATCCTCAATCCTGATTGCTCAATCCTCAATACCCAATCCTCAATCCTCAATCCTCAATCCTCAATCCTCAATATTCAATCATCAATACTCAATCTTGAATACTCAATCTTCAATCCTCAATACTCAACCTTCAATCCTCAATCCTCAATCCTCAATCCTCAATCCTCAATCCTCAGGCATCAATACTCAATCTACTATATTCAATCCACAATCCTCAATCCTCAATCCTCAGGCATCAAAACTCAATCTACAATATTCAATCCACAATCCTTAATCCTCAATCCACCATCCTCAACCTTCAATACTCAATACTCAATCTTCAATCCTCAATCCTCAATCCTCAATCCTCAATCCTCAATATTCAATCCTCAATACTCAATCTTCAATCATCAATCCTCAATCCCCAATTCTCAGTCGTCAATCCTCAGTCATCAATCCTCAATCTTCAATACTCAATCGTCAATCCTTAGTCCTCAATCCTCAATCCTCGATCCTCGTTCCTCAAACCTCAATCCTCAACCCTCAGTCTTCATCCTCAATCCTCAAACCTCAATCCTCAACCCTCAATATTCAATCATCAATACTCAATCTTCAATTCTCAATCCTCAAACCTCAATCCTCAATCCTCATTCTTCAATACTAAACACCCAATCCTCAATCCTCCATCCTCAATCCTCAATCCTCAATCCTCAATCTTCAACCCTGAATCCTCAATCCTCAATACTCAATCCTCAATCTTCAATCCTCAATACTCAATCTTCAATCCTCAATCCTCAATCCTCAATCCTCAATATTCAATCATCAATACTCAATCTTCAATCCTCAATCCTCAATCCTCAATTCTCAATCCTCAATCCTCAATCCTCAATCCTTAATCCCCAATCCTCAATCCTCAATCCTCAATCCTCAATCCACAATCCTCAATCCTCAATCCGCAATATTCAATCCTCAATACTCAATCTTCAATCAGCAATCCTCAATCCTCAATTCTCAGTCGTCAATCCTCAGTCATCAATCCTCAATCTTCAATACTCAATCATCAATCCTTAGTCCTCAATCCTCAACCTCAATCCTCGTTCCTCAAACCTCAATCCTCAACCCTCAGTCTTCATCCTCAATCCTCAAACCTCAATCCTCAATCCTCAATATTCAATCATCAATACTCAATCTTCAATCCTCAATCCTCAAACCTCAATCCTCAATCCTCATTCTTCAATCCTCATTCTTCAATCCTAAATACCCAATCCTCAATCCTCAATCCTCAATTCTCAATCCTCAATCCTTAATCCTCAGACCTCAAACATAAATATTCAATCCTCTTCCTCAATCCACAACCCTCAATCCTCAGTCCTCAATATTCAATCATCAATATTCAATCATCAATATTCAATCTTCAATCCTCAATCCTCAATCCTCAATCCTCAATCCTCAATCCTCAATCTTCAACCCTGAATCCTCAATCCTCAATACTCAATCCTCAATCTTCAATCCTCAATACTCAATCTTCAATCCTCAAACCTCAATCCTCAATCCTCAATATTCAATCATCAATACTCAATCTACGATCCTCAATCCTCAATCCTCAATCCTCAATCCTCAATCCTCAATCCTCGATCCTCAATCCTCAATCCTCAATCCTCAATCCACAATCCTCAACCTTCAATACTCAATAATCAATTTCCAATCTTAGATCCTCAATCCTCAATCCTCAATCCTCAATCCTCAATCCTCATTCTTCAATCCTCAATATTCAATCATCAATACTGAATCTTCAATCCTCAATCCTCAATCGTCAATCCTCAATCCGCAATCCTCAATCCTCAATATTCAATCATCAATACGCAATCTTCAACCCTCAATCATCAATCCTCAATAGTCAATCTTCAATCCTCAATCCTCAATCCTCAATCCTCAATCCTCAATCCTCAATCCTCAGGCATCAATACTCAATCTACAATATTCAATCCTCAATCCTTAATCCTCAATCCACAATCCTCAACCTTCAATACTCAATACTCAATCTTCAATCCTCAATCCTCAATCCTCAATCCTCAATCCTCAATCCTCAATCCTCAATCCTCAATATTCAATCCTCAATACTCAACCTTCAATCATCAATCCTCAATCTTCAATTCTCAGTCGTCAATCCTCAGTCATCAATCCTCAATCTTCAATACTCAATCGTCAATCCTTAGTCCTCAACCCTCAATCCTCAATCCTCGTTCCTCAAACCTCAATCCTCAACACTCAGTCTTCATCCTCAATCCTCAAACCTCAATGCTCAATCCTCAATTTCAATCCTCAATCCTCAATCCTCATTTCTCAATCCTCAATCCTCAACCCTCAGCCCTCATCCTCCATCCTCAATCCTCGATCCTCAATCCTCAATCTTCAATCCTCAATTCTCAATCTTCAATCCTCGATCCTCAATCATCAATCCTCAATCCTCAATCCTCAGGCATCAATACTCAATCTTCAATGCTCAATCCTCAATCCTCAATCCTCAATCCTCATTACCCAACACTCAATCCTCATTCCTCAAACCTCAATCCTCAACCTTCAGTCCTCATACTCAATTCTCAATTCTCAATCCTCAATCCTCAATCCTCAATCTTCAATCCTCAATAATCAATCTCCAATCCTCAATCCTCAATCCTCGATACTCAATCCTCAGGCATCAATCCTCAATCCTCAATCCTCAATCCTCAGGCATCAATACTCAATCTACAATATTCAATCCACAATCCTTAATCCTCAATCCACAATCCTCAACCTTCAATACTCAATACTCAATCTTCAATCCTCAATCCTCAATCCTCAATCCTCAATCCTCAATCCTCAATCCTCAATCCTCAATATTCAATCCTCAATACTCAATCTTCAATCATCAATCCTCAATCCTCAATTCTCAGTCGTCAATCCTCAGTCATCAATCCTCAATCTTCAATACTCAATCGTCAATCCTTAGTCCTCAATCCTCAATCCTCAATCCTCGTTCAACAAACCTCAATCCTCAACCCTCAGTCTTCATCCTCAATCCTCAAACCTCAATCCTCAACCCTCAATATTCAATCATCAATACTCTATCTTCAATCCTCAATCCTCAAACCTCAATCCTCAATCCTCATTCTTCAATCCTAAATACCCAATCCTCAATCTTCAATCCGCAATCCTCAATCCTCAATCCTCAATCCTCAATCCTCAATCTTCAACCCTGAATCCACAATCCTCAATACTCAATCCTCAATCTTCAATCCTCAATACTCAATCTTCAATCCTCAATCCTCAATCGTCAATCCTCAATCCTCAATCTTCAATCCTCAACACTCAATCTTCAATCCTCAATCCTCAATCCTCAATCCTCAATCCTCATTCTTCAACCCTCAATACCCAATCCTCAATCTTCAATCCTCAATCCTCAATCCTCAATCCTAATTCCTCAATCCTCATTCTCCAATCCTCAATACCCAATCCTCAATTTCAATCCTCAATCCTCAATCCTCATTTCTCAATCCTCAATCCTCAACCCTCAGCCCTCATCCTCCATCCTCAATCCTCAATCCACAATCCTCGATCTTCAATCCTCAATTCTCAATCTTCAATCCTCGATCCTCAATCATCAATCCTCAATCCTCAATCCTCAGGCATCAATACTCAACCTTCAATGCTCAATCCTCAATCCTCAATCCTCAATCCTCATTCCCCAACCCTCAGTCCTCATTCCTCAAACCTCAATCCTCAACCCACAGTCCTCATACTCAATTCTCAATTCTCAATCCTCAATCCTCAATCCTCAATCTTCAATCCTCAATAGTCAATCTCCAATCCTCAATCCTCAATCCTCGATCCTCAATCCTCAGGCATCAATACTCAATCTTCAATACTCAATCCTCAATCCTCAATCCTCAATCCTCAATCCTCAAACCTCAATCCTCAATCCTCAATATTCAATCATCAATACTCAATCTTCGATCCTCAATCCTCAATCCTCAATCCTCAATCCTCAATCCTCAATCCTCAATCCTCAATCCTCAATCCTCAATCCTCAATCCTCAATCCACAATCCTCAGCCTTCAATACTCAATAATCAATTTCCAATCCTAGATCCTCTATCCTCAATACTCAATCCTCAATCCTCAATCCTCATTCTTCAATCCTCAATATTCAATCATCAATACTCAATCTTCAATCCCCAATCCTCAATCCTCAATCCACAATCCTCAATCCTCAATCCTCAATATTCAATCATCAATACGCAATCTTCAACCCTCAATCTTCAATCCTCAATAGTCAATCTTCAATCCTCAATCCTCAATCCTCAATCCTCAATCCTCAATCCTCAGGTATCAATACTCAATCTACAATATTCAATCCTCAATCCTTAATCCTCAATCCACAATCCTCAACCTTCAATACTCAATACTCAATCTTCAATCCTCAATCCTCAATCCTCAATACTCAATCCTCAATCCTCAATCCTGAATATTCAATCCTCAATACTCAATCTTCAATCCTCAATCCTCAATCCTCAATCCTCAATCCTCAATCCTCAGTCCTCAATATTCAATCATCAATATTCAATCTTCAATCCTTAATCCTCAATCCTCATTCCTCAATCCTCAATCCTCAATCTTCAACCCTGAATCCTCAATCCTCAATACTCAATCCTCAACCTTCAATCCTCAATACTCAATCTTCAATCCTCAATCCTCAATCGTCAATCCTCAATCCTCAATCTTCAATCCTCAACACTCAATATTCAATCCTCAATCCTCAATCCTCAGTCCTCAATCCTCATTCTTCAATCCTCAATACCCAATCCTCAATCTTCAATCCTCAATCCTCAATCCTCAATCCTAATTCCTCAATCCTCATTCTTCAATCCTCAATACCCAATCCTCAATTTCAATCCTCAATCCTCAATCTTCATTTCTCAATCCTCAATCCTCAACCCTCAGCCCTCATCCTCCATCCTCAGTACTCAATCCTCTATCCTCAATCTTCAATCCTCAATACTCAATCTTCAATCCTCATTCCTCAATCCTCAATCCTCAATCCTCAATCTTCAATCCTCTATACTCAATCTGCAATCCTCAATCCTCAAACCTCAATTCTCAATCCTCATTCCTCAATCCTCAATACCCAATCCTCAATCCTCAATCCTCAATCCTCAATACTCAATATACAATCATCAATACTCAATCTTGAATCCTCAATCTTCAATCCTCAATACTCAACCTTCAATCCTCAATCCTCAATCCTCAATCCTCAAACCTCAATCCTCAATCCTCAATCTTCAATCCTCAATACTCAATCTTCAATCCTCATTCCTCAATCCTCAATCCTCAATCCTCAATCTTCAATCCTCAATACTCAATCTGCAATCCTCAATCCTCAAACCTCAATTCTCAATCCTCATTCCTCAATCCTCAATACCCAATCCTCAATCCTCAATCTTCAATCCTCAATCCTCAATCCTCAATCCTGAATCCTCAATCCTCAATCCTCAATGCACAATCCTCAATCCTCAATACTCAATCTTCAATCCTCATTCCTCAATCCTCAATCCTCAATCCTCAATCTTCAATCCTCAATCCTCAATTCTCAATCCTCAATCCTCAATCCTCAATCCTCAATCCTCAATCCTCAATCCTCAACCCACAATCCTCATCCTTCTATACTGAATAATCAATCTCCAATCCTAGATCCTCAATCCTCAATCCTCAATCCTCAATCCTCAATCCTCAATCCTCAATATTCAATCATCAATACTCAATCTTCAAACCTCAATCTTCAATCCTCAATACTCAATCTTCAATCCTCAATCCTCAATCCTCAATCCTCAATCCTCAATCCTCAGGCATCAATACTCAATCTACAATATTCAATCCTCAATCCTTAATCCTCAATCCACAATCCTCAGCCTTCAATACTCAATACTCAATCTTCAATCCTCAATCCTCAATCCTCAATCCTCAATCCTCAATCCTCAATCCGCAATATTCAATCCTCAATACTCAATCTTCAATCATCAATCCTCAATCCTCAATTCTCAGTCGTCAATCCTCAGTCATCAATCCTCAATCTTCAATACTCAATCGTCAATCCTTAGTCCTCAATCCTCAAGCCTCAATCCTCGTTCCTCAAACCTCAATCCTCAACCCCCAGTCTTCATCCTGAATCCTCAAACCTCAATCCTCAATCCTCAATCTTCAATCCTCAATCCTCAATCCTCAATTCTCTATCCTCAATCCTTAATCCTCAGACCCCAAACATCAATATTCAACCCTCAGTACTCGTCCTCAATCCACAACCCTCAATCCTCAGTCCTCAATATTCAATCATCAATATTCAATCTTCAATCCTCAATCCTCAATCCTCAATACCCAATCCTCAATTTCAATCCTCAATCCTCAATGCTCATTTCTCAATCCTCAATCCTCAACCCTCAGCCCTCATCCTCCATCCTCAATCCTGAATCCTCAATCCTCAATCTTCAATCCTCAATTCTCAACCTTCAATCCTCGATCCTCAATCATCAATCCTCAATCCTCAATCCTCAGGCATCAATACTCAATCTTCAATGCTCAATCCTCAATCCTCAATCCTCAATCCTCATTACCCAACACTCAATCCTCATTCCTCAAACCTCAATCCTCAACCTTCAGTCCTCATACTCAATTCTCAATTCTCAATCCTCAATCCTCAATCCTCAATCTTCAATCCTCAATAATCAATCTCCAATCCTCAATCCTCAATCCTCGATACTCAATCCTCAGGCATCAATCCTCAATCCTCAATCCTCAATCCTCAGGCATCAATACTCAATCTACAATATTCAATCCACAATCCTTAATCCTCAATCCACAATCCTCAACCTTCAATACTCAATACTCAATCTTCAATCCTCAATCCTCAATCCTCAATCCTCAGTCCTCAATCCTCAATCCTCAATCCTCAATATTCAATCCTCAATACTCAATCTTCAATCATCAATCCTCAATCCTCAATTCTCAGTCGTCAATCCTCAGTCATCAATCCTCAATCTTCAATACTCAATCGTCAATCCTTAGTCCTCAATCCTCAATCCTCAATCCTCGTTCCTCAAACCTCAATCCTCAACCCTCAGTCTTCATCCTCAATCCTCAAACCTCAATCCTCAACCCTCAATATTCAATCATCAATACTCAATCTTCAATCCTCAATCCTCAAACCTCAATCCTCAATCCTCATTCTTCAATCCTAAATACCCAATCCTCAATCTTCAATCCGCAATCCTCAACCCTCAATCCTCAATCCTCAATCCTCAATCTTCAACCCTGAATCCACAATCCTCAATACTCAATCCTCAATCTTCAATCCTCATTACTAATCTTCAATCCTCAATCCTCAATCCTCAATCCTCAATCCTCATTCTTCAATCCTCAATACTCAATCCTCAATCCTCATTCCTCAATCCTCAATCCTCAATCCTCAAACATCTATCCTCAATTCTCAATCCTCAATCCTCAGTCCTCAGTCGTCGAACATCAATCCCCGACCCTTAGCACTCATCCTCAATCCTCATCCCTCAATCCACAATCCTCAACCTTCAATACTCAATAATCAATCTCCAATCCTAGATCCTCAATCCTCAATCCTCAATCCTCATTCCTCAATCCTCAATACCCAATCCTCAATCTTCAATCCTCAAACATCAATCCTCAATTCTCAATCCTCAATCCTCAGTCCTCAGTCGTCGAATCTCAACCCCCGACGCTTAGCACGCATCCTCAAACCTAAATCCTCTACCGTCAGTCCTCGTCCTCAATCCTCAAACCTCAATCCCCAATCCTCAATATTCAATCAGCAATACTCAATCTTCAATCCTCAATCCTCAATCCTCAATCCTCGATCCTCAATCCTCAATCCTCAATATTCAATCATCAATACTCAATCTTCAACCCTCAATCTTCAATCCTCAATACTCAATCTTCCATCCTCAATCCTCAATCCTCAATCCTCAATCCTCAATCCTCAGGCATCAATACTCAATCTACAATATTCAATCCTCAATCCTTAATCCTCAATCCACAATCCTCAACCTTCAATACTCAATACTCAATCTTCAATCCTCAATCCTCAATCCTCAATCCTCAATCCTCAATCCTCAATCCGCAATATTCAATCCTCAATACTCAATCTTCAATCCTCAATCCTCAATCTTCAATCCTCAATAATCAATCTCCAATCCTCAATCCTCAATCCTCGATCCTCAATCCTCAGGCATCAATACTCAATCTTCAATACTCAATCCTCAATCCTCAATCCTCAATCCTCAATCCTCAAACCTCAAACCTCAATCCTCAATATTCAATCCTCAATACTCAATCTTCAATCCTCAATCCTCAATCCTCAATCCTCAATCCTCAATCTTCAATCCTCAACACTCAATCTTCAATACTCAATCCTCAATCCTCAATCCTCAATCCTCATTCTTCAATCCTCAATACCCAATCCTCAATCTTCAATCCTCAATCCTCAATCCTCAATCCTAATTCCTCAATCCTCATTCTTCAATCCTCAATACCCAATCCTCAATTTCAATCCTCAATCCTCAATCCTCATTTCTCAATCCTCAATCCTCAACCTTCAGCCCTCATCCTCCATCCTCAGTACTCAATCCTCTATCCTCAATCTTCAATCCTCAATACTCAATCTTCAATCCTCATTCCTCAATCCTCAATCCTCAATCCTCAATCTTCAACCCTGAATCCTCAATCATCAATACTCAATCCTCAATCTTCAATCCTCAATACTCAATCTTCAATCCTCAATCCTCAATCCTCAATCCTCAGTCCTCAATCTTCAACCCTCAACACTCAATCTTCAATCCTCAATCCTCAATCCTCAATCCTCAGGCATCAATACTCAATCTTCAATGCTCAATCCTCAATCCTCAATCCTGAATCCTCATTCCCCAACCCTCAATCCTCATTCCTCAAACATCAATCCTCAACCCTCAGTCCTCATACTCAATTCCCAATTCTCAATCCTCAATCCTCAATCCTCAATCTTCAATCCTCAATAATCAATCTCCAATCCTCAATCCTCAATCCTCGATCCTCAATCCTCAGGCATCAATACTCAATCTTCAATACTCAATACTCAATCCTCAATCCTCAATCCTCAATCCTCAAACCTCAATCCTCAATCCTCAATATTCAATCATCAATACTCAATCTTCAATCCTCAATCCTCAATTCTCAATCCTCAATCCTCAATCCTCAATCCTCAATCCTCAATCCTCAATCCTCAATCCACAATCCTCAACCTTCAATACTCAATAATCAATCTCCAATCCTAGATCCTCAATCTTCAATCCTCAATCCTCATTCCTCAATCCTCAATACCCAATCCTCAATCTTCAATCCTCAAACATCAATCCTCAATTCTCAATCCTCAATCCTCAGTCCTCAGTCGTCGAATCTCAATCCCCGATGCTTAGCACGCATCCTCAATCCTCAGTCCTCAATCCTCAATCCTCAAACCTAAATCCTCTACCGTCAGTCCTCGTCCTCAATCCTCAAACCTCAATCCCCAATCCTCAATATTCAATCAGCAATACTCAATCTTCAATCCTCAATCCTCAATCCTCAATCCTCAATCCTCAATCCTCAATCCTCAATATTCAATCATCAATACTCAATCTTCAACCCTCAATCTTCAATCCTCAATACTCAATCTTCCATCCTCAATCCTCAATCCTCAATCCTCAATCCTCAATCCTCAATCCTCAATCCTCAATCCTCAGGCATCAATCCTCACTCTTCAATCCTAAATACCCAATCCTTAATCTTCAATCCTTAATCCTCAATCCTCAATTCTCAATCCTCAATCCTTAATCCTCAGACCTCAAACATCAATATTCAACCCTCAGTCCTCGTCCTCAATCCACAACCCTCAATCCTCAGTCCTCAATATTCAATCATAAATATTCAATCTTCAATCCTCAATCCTCAATCCTCAATCCTCAATCCTCAATCCTCAATCCTCAATCTTCAACCCTGAATCCTCAATCCTCAATACTCAATCCTCCATCTTCAATCCTCAATACTCAATCTTCAATCCTCATTCCTCAATCGTCAATCCTCAATCCTCAATTTTCAATCCTCAACACTCAATCTTCAATCCTCAATCCTCAATCCTCAATCCTCAATCCTCATTCTTCAATCCTCAATACCCAATCCTCAATCTTCAATCCTCAATCCTCAATCCTCAATCCTAATTCCTCAATCCTCATTCTTCAATCCTCAATACCCAATCCACAATTTCAATCCTCAATCCTCAATCCTCATTTCTCAATCCTCAATCCTCAACCCTCAGCCCACATCCTCCATCCTCAGTACTCAATCCTCTATCCTCAATCTTCAATCCTCAATACTCAATCTTCAATCCTCATTCCTCAATCCTCAATCCTCAATCCTCAATCTTCAATCCTCAAACATCTATCCTCAATTCTCAATCCTCAATCCTCAGTCCTCAGTCGTCGAACATCAATCCCCGACCCTTAGCACTCATTCTCAATCCTCATCCCTCAATCCACAATCCTCTACCTTCAATACTCAATAATCAATCTCCAATCCTAGATCCTCAATCCTCAATCCTCAATCCTCATTCCTCAATCCTCAATACCCAATCCTCAATCTTCAATCCTCAAACATCAATCCTCAATTCTCAATCCTCAATCCTCAGTCCTCAATCGTCGAATCTCAATCCCCGACGCTTAGCACGCATCCTCAATCCTCAGTCCTCAATCCTCAATCCTCAAACCTAAATCCTCTACCGTCAGTCCTCGTCCTCAATCCTCAAACCTCAATCCCCAATACTCAATATTCAATCAGCAATACTCAATCTTCAATCCTCAATCCTCAATCCTCAATCCTCAATCCTCAATCCTCAATCCTCAATATTCAATCATCAATACTCAATCTTCAACCCTCAATCTTCAATCCTCAATACTCAATCTTCCATCCTCAACCCTCAATCCTCAATCCTCAATCCTCAATCCTCAGGCATCAATACTCAATCTACAATATTCAATCCTCAATCCTTAATCCTCAATCCACAATCCTCAACCTTCAATACTCAATACTCAATCTTCAATCCTCAATCCTCAATCCTCAATCCTCAATCCTCAATCCTCAATCCGCAATATTCAATCCTCAATACTCAATCTTCAATCATCAATCCTCAGTCCTCAATTCACAGTCGTCAATCCTCAGTCATCAATCCTCAATCTTCAATACTCAATCGTCAATCCTTAGTCCTCAATCCTCAATCCTCAATCCTCGTTCCTCAAACCTCAATCCTCAACCCTCAGTCTTCATCCTCAATCCTCAAACCTCAATCCTCAATCCTCAATATTCAATCATCAATACTCAATCTTCAATGCCCAATCCTCAAACCTCAATCCTCAATCCTCATTCTTCAATCCTAAATACCCAATCCTTAATCTTCAATCCTTAATCCTCAATTCTCAATTCTCAATCCTCAATCCTTAATCCTCAGACCTCAAACATCAATATTCAACCCTCAGTCCTCGTCCTCAATCCACAACCCTCAATCCTCAGTCCTCAATATTCAATCATAAATATTCAATCTTCAATCCTCAATCCTCAATCCTCAATCCTCAATCCTCAATCCTCAATCCTCAATCCTCAATCTTCAACCCTGAATCCTCAATCCTCAATACTCAATCCTCCATCTTCTATCCTCAATACTCAATCTTCAATCCTCAATCCTCAATCGTCAATCCTCAATCCTCAATTTTCAATCCTCAACACTCAATCTTCAATCCTCAATCCTCAATCCTCAATCCTCAATCCTCATTCTTCAATCCTCAATACCCAATCCTCAACCTTCAATCCTCAATCCTCAATCCTCAATCCTAATTCCTCAATCCTCATTCTTCAATCCTCAATACCCAATCCTCAATTTCAATCCTCAATCCTCAATCCTCATTTCTCAATCCTCAATCCTCAACCCTCAGCCCTCATCCTCCATCCTCAGTACTCAATCCTCTATCCTCAATCTTCTATCCTCAATACTCAATCTTCAATCCTCATTCCTCAATCCTCAATCCTCAATCCTCAATCTTCAATCCTCAAACACCTATCCTCAATTCTCAATCCTCAATCCTCAGTCCTCAGTCGTCGAACATCAATCCCCGACCCTTAGAACTCATCCTCAATCCTCATCCCTCAATCCTCAATCCTCAAACCTAAATCCTCTACCGTCAGTCCTCGTCCTCAATCCTCAAACCTCAATCCTCAATCCTCAATATTCAATCATCAATTCTCAATCTTCAATCCTCAATCCTCAATCCTCAATCCTCAATCCTCAATCCTCAATCCTCAATATTCAATCATCAATACTCAATCTTTAACACTCAATCTTCAATCCTCAATACTCAATCTTCAATCCTCAATCCTCAATCCTCAATCCTCAATCCTCAATCCTCAATATTCAATCCTCAATACTCAATCTTCAATCCTCAATCCTCAATCCTCAATCCTCAATCCTCAATCCTCAATATTCAATCCTCAATACTCAATCTTCAATCCTCAATCCTCAATCCTCAATGTTCAATCCTCAATACTCAATCTTCAATCATCAATACTCAATCTTCAACCCTCAAACCTCAATCCCCAATCCTCAATATTCAATCAGCAATACTCAATCTTCAATCCTCAATCCTCAATCCTCAATCCTCAATCCTCAATCCTCAATCCTCAATCCTCAATATTCAATCATCAATACTCAATCTTCAACCCTCAATCTTCAATCCTCAATACTCAATCTTCCATCCTCAATCCTCAATCCTCAATCCTCAATCCTCAATCCTCAGGCATCAATACTCAATCTACAATATTCAGTCCTCAATCCTTAATCCTCAATCCACAATCCTCAACCTTCAATACTCAAAACTCAATCTTCAATCCTCAATCCTCAATCCTCAATCCTCAATCCTCAATCCTCAATCCGCAATATTCAATCCTCAATACTCAATCTTCAATCATCAATCCTCAGTCCTCAATTCTCAGTCGTCAATCCTCAGTCATCAATCCTCAATCTTCAATACTCAATCGTCAATCCTTAGTCCTCAATCCTCAATCCTCAATCCTCGTTCCTCAAACCTCAATCCTCAACCCTCAGTCTTCATCCTCAATCCTCAAACCTCAATCCTCAATCCTCAATATTCAATCATCAATACTCAATCTTCAATCCCCAGTCCTCAAACCTCAATCCTCAATCCTCATTCTTCAATCCTAAATACCCAATCCTTAATCTTCAATCCTTAATCCTCAATTCTCAATTCTCAATCCTCAATCCTTAATCCTCAGACCTCAAACATCAATATTCAACCCTCAGTCCTCGTCCTCAATCCACAACCCTCAATCCTCAGTCCTCAATATTCAATCATAAATATTCAATCTTCAATCCTCAATCCTCAATCCTCAATCCTCAATCCTCAATCCTCAATCCTCAATCTTCAACCCTGAATCCTCAATCCTCAATACTCAATCCTCCATCTTCAATCCTCAATACTCAATCTTCAATCCTCAATCCTCAATCGTCAATCCCCAATCCTCAATTTTCAATCCTCAACATTCAATCTTCAATCCTCAATCCTCAATCCTCAATCCTCAATCCTCATTCTTCAATCCTCAATACCCAATCCTCAACCTTCAATCCTCAATCCTCAATCCTCAATCCTAATTCCTCAATCCTCATTCTTCAATCCTCAATACCCAATCCTCAATTTCAATCCTCAATCCTCAATCCTCATTTCTCAACCCTCAATCCTCAACCCTCAGCCCTCATCCTCCATCCTCAGTACTCAATCCTCTATCCTCAATCTTCTATCCTCAATACTCAATCTTCAATCCTCATTCCTCAATCCTCAATCCTCAATCCTCAATCTTCAATCCTCAAACATCTATCCTCAATTCTCAAGCCTCAATCCTCAGTCCTCAATCCTCAATCCTCAATCCTCAATCCTCAATCCTCAATATTCAATCATCAATACTCAATCTTTAACCCTCAATCTTCAATCCTCAATACTCAATCTTCAATCCTCAATCCTCAATCCTCAATCCTCAATCCTCAATCCTCAATATTCTATCCTCAATACTCAATCTTCAATCCTCAATCCTCAATATTCAATCCTCAATACTCAATCTTCAATCATCAATACTCAATCTTCAACCCTCAATCTTCAATCCTCAATACTCAATCCTCAATCCTCAATATTCAACCCTCAGCCCTCATCCTCCATCCTCAATACTCAATCCTCAATCCCCAATCTTCAATCCTCAATTCTCAATCTTCCATCCTCGATCCTCAATCCTCAATATTCAATCCTCAATACTCAATCTTCAATCATCAATCCTCAATCCCCAATTCTCAGTCGTTAATCCTCAGTCATCAATCCTCAATCTTCAATACTCAATCGTCAATCCCTAGTCCTCAATCCTCAATCCTCAATCCTCGTTCCTCAAACCTCAATCCTCAATCCTCAATATTCTATCATCCATACTCAATCTTCAATCCTCAATACTCAATCCTCAATCCTCAATCCTCAATCCTCATTCCTCAATATTCAATCATCAATACTCAATCTTCAACCCTCAATCTTCAATCCTCAATACTCAATCTTCAATCCTGAATCCTCAATCCTCAATCCTCAATCCTCAATCCTCAGGCATCAATACTCAATCTACAATATTCAATCCTCAATCCTTAAACCTCAATCCACAATCCTCAAGCTTCAATACTCAATACTGAATCTTCAATCCTCAATCCTCAATCCTCAATCCTCAATTCTCAATCCTCAATCTTCAATCCTCAATTCTCAATCTTCAATCCTCGATCCTCAATCCTCAATCCTCAATATTCAATCATCAATACTCAATCTTCAACCCTCAATCTTCAATCCTCAATACTCAATCTTCAATCCTCAATCCTCAATCCTCAATCCTCAATCCTCAATCCTCAATCCTCAGGCATCAATACTCAATCTACAATATTCAATCCTCAGTCCTTAATCATCAATCCACAATCCTCAACCTTCAATACTCAATACTCAATCTTCAATCCTCAATCCTCAGTCCTCAATCCTCAATCCTCAATCCTCAATCCTCAGGCATCAATACTCAATCTTCAATGCTCAATCCTCAATCCTCAATCCTCAATCCTCATTCCCCAACCCTCAATCCTCATTCCTCAAACCTCAACCCTCAACCCTCAGTCCTCATACTCAATTCTCAATTCTCAATCCTCAATCATCAATCCTCAATCTTCAATCCTCAATAATCAATCTCCAATCCTCAATCCTCAATTCTCGATCCTCAATCCTCAGGCATCAATACTCAATCTTCAATACTCAACCCCCAGTCCTCACTCCTCAATCCTCAATCCTCAAACCTCAATCCTCAATCCTCAATATTCAATCATCAATACTCAATCTTCAATCCGCAATCCTCAATCCTCAATCCTCAACCCTCAATCCTCATTCCTCAAACCTCAATCCTCAACCCTCAGTCCTCATACACAATTCTCAATTCTCAATCCTCAATTCTCAATCCTCAATCTTCAGTCCTCAATAATCAATCTCCAATTCTTGATCCTCAATCCCCAATCTTCAATCCTTAATCCTCAACCTTCAATCCCCAATCCCCAGTACTCAATCTTCAATCCTCAATGCTCAATCCTCAATCCTCAATCCTCAGTCCTCAGACCTCAATCTTCAATCCTCTAACCTCAATCCTCAACCGTCAGTCCTCATTCTCCAACCTCAATCCTCAATCCTCAATCCTCAATCTTCAATCCCCAATACTCAATCTTCAATCCTCAATCCTCAATACTCAATCCTCAATCCTCAAGCCTCAGGCAACAATACTCAATCTTCAATACTCAATCCTCAATCCTCAATCCTCAATCCTCAATCCTCAACCATCAATCCTCATTCCTCAAACCTCAATCCTCAACCCTCAGTCCTCATCCTCAATTCTCAATTCTCAATCCTCAATCCTCAATCCTCAATCTTCAATCCTCAATAATCAATCTCCGATCCTAGGTCCTCAATCCCCAACCTTCAATCGTTAATCCTCAATCTTCAATCCTCAATCCCCAGTCATCAATCTTCAATCCTCAATGCTCAATCCTCAATCCTCAGTCCTCAGTCGTCGAACATCAATCCCCGACCCTTAGCACTCATTCTCAATCCTCATCCCTCAATCCACAATCCTCTACCTTCAATACTCAATAATCAATCTCCAATCCTAGATCCTCAATCCTCAATCCTCAATCCTCATTCCTCAATCCTCAATACCCAATCCTCAATCTTCAATCCTCAAACATCAATCCTCAATTCTCAATCCTCAATCCTCAGTCCTCAATCGTCGAATCTCAATCCCCGACGCTTAGCACGCATCCTCAATCCTCAGTCCTCAATCCTCAATCCTCAAACCTAAATCCTCTACCGTCAGTCCTCGTCCTCAATCCTCAAACCTCAATCCCCAATACTCAATATTCAATCAGCAATACTCAATCTTCAATCCTCAATCCTCAATCCTCAATCCTCAATCCTCAATCCTCAATCCTCAATATTCAATCATCAATACTCAATCTTCAACCCTCAATCTTCAATCCTCAATACTCAATCTTCCATCCTCAATCCTCAATCCTCAATCCTCAATCCTCAATCCTCAGGCATCAATACTCAATCTACAATATTCAATCCTCAATCCTTAATCCTCAATCCACAATCCTCAACCTTCAATACTCAATACTCAATCTTCAATCCTCAATCCTCAATCCTCAATCCTCAATCCTCAATCCGCAATATTCAATCCTCAATACTCAATCTTCAATCATCAATCCTCAGTCCTCAATTCACAGTCGTCAATCCTCAGTCATCAATCCTCAATCTTCAATACTCAATCGTCAATCCTTAGTCCTCAATCCTCAATCCTCAATCCTCGTTCCTCAAACCTCAATCCTCAACCCTCAGTCTTCATCCTCAATCCTCAAACCTCAATCCTCAATCCTCAATATTCAATCATCAATACTCAATCTTCAATGCCCAATCCTCAAACCTCAATCCTCAATCCTCATTCTTCAATCCTAAATACCCAATCCTTAATCTTCAATCCTTAATCCTCAATTCTCAATTCTCAATCCTCAATCCTTAATCCTCAGACCACAAACATCAATATTCAACCCTCAGTCCTCGTCCTCAATCCACAACCCTCAATCCTCAGTCCTCAATATTCAATCATAAATATTCAATCTTCAATCCTCAATCCTCAATCCTCAATCCTCAATCCTCAATCCTCAATCCTCAATCCTCAATCTTCAACCCTGAATCCTCAATCCTCAATACTCAATCCTCCATCTTCTATCCTCAATACTCAATCTTCAATCCTCAATCCTCAATCGTCAATCCTCAATCCTCAATTTTCAATCCTCAACACTCAATCTTCAATCCTCAATCCTCAATCCTCAATCCTCAATCCTCATTCTTCAATCCTCAATACCCAATCCTCAACCTTCAATCCTCAATCCTCAATCCTCAATCCTAATTCCTCAATCCTCATTCTTCAATCCTCAATACCCAATCCTCAATTTCAATCCTCAATCCTCAATCCTCATTTCTCAATCCTCAATCCTCAACCCTCAGCCCTCATCCTCCATCCTCAGTACTCAATCCTCTATCCTCAATCTTCTATCCTCAATACTCAATCTTCAATCCTCATTCCTCAATCCTCAATCCTCAATCCTCAATCTTCAATCCTCAAACACCTATCCTCAATTCTCAATCCTCAATCCTCAGTCCTCAGTCGTCGAACATCAATCCCCGACCCTTAGAACTCATCCTCAATCCTCATCCCTCAATCCTCAATCCTCAAACCTAAATCCTCTACCGTCAGTCCTCGTCCTCAATCCTCAAACCTCAATCCTCAATCCTCAATATTCAATCATCAATTCTGAATCTTCAATGCTCAATCCTCAATCCTCAATCCTCAATCCTCAATCCTCAATCCTCAATATTCAATCATCAATACTCAATGTTTAACACTCAATCTTCAATCCTCAATACTCAATCTTCAATCCTCAATCCTCAATCCTCAATCCTCAATCCTCAATCCTCAATATTCAATCCTCAATACTCAATCTTCAATCCTCAATCCTCAATCCTCAATCCTCAATCCTCAATCCTCAATATTCAATCCTCAATACTCAATCTTCAATCCTCAATCCTCAATCCTCAATGTTCAATCCTCAATACTCAATCTTCAATCATCAATACTCAATCTTCAACCCTCAAACCTCAATCCCCAATCCTCAATATTCAATCAGCAATACTCAATCTTCAATCTTCAATCCTCAATCCTCAATCCTCAATCCTCAATCCTCAATCCTCAATCCTCAATATTCAATCATCAATACTCAATCTTCAACCCTCAATCTTCAATCCTCAATACTCAATCTTCCATCCTCAATCCTCAATCCTCAATCCTCAATCCTCAATCCTCAGGCATCAATACTCAATCTACAATATTCAGTCCTCAATCCTTAATCCTCAATCCACAATCCTCAACCTTCAATACTCAAAACTCAATCTTCAATCCTCAATCCTCAATCCTCAATCCTCAATCCTCAATCCTCAATCCGCAATATTCAATCCTCAATACTCAATCTTGAATCATCAATCCTCAGTCCTCAATTCTCAGTCGTCAATCCTCAGTCATCAATCCTCAATCTTCAATACTCAATCGTCAATCCTTAGTCCTCAATCCTCAATCCTCAATCCTCGTTCCTCAAACCTCAATCCTCAACCCTCAGTCTTCATCCTCAATCCTCAAACCTCAATCCTCAATCCTCAATATTCAATCATCAATACTCAATCTTCAATCCCCAGTCCTCAAACCTCAATCCTCAATCCTCATTCTTCAATCCTAAATACCCAATCCTTAATCTTCAATCCTTAATCCTCAATTCTCAATTCTCAATCCTCAATCCTTAATCCTCAGACCTCAAACATCAATATTCAACCCTCAGTCCTCGTCCTCAATCCACAACCCTCAATCCTCAGTCCTCAATATTCAATCATAAATATTCAATCTTCAATCCTCAATCCTCAATCCTCAATCCTAATTCCTCAATCCTCATTCTTCAATCCTCAATACCCAATCCTCAATTTCAATCCTCAATCCTCAATCCTCATTTCTCAACCCTCAATCCTCAACCCTCAGCCCTCATCCTCCATCCTCAGTACTCAATCCTCTATCCTCAATCTTCTATCCTCAATACTCAATCTTCAATCCTCATTCCTCAATCCTCAATCCTCAATCCTCAATCTTCAATCCTCAAACATCTATCCTCAATTCTCAAGTCTCAATCCTCAGTCCTCAATCCTCAATCCTCAATCCTCAATCCTCAATCCTCAATATTCAATCATCAATACTCAATCTTTAACCCTCAATCTTCAATCCTCAATACTCAATCTTCAATCCTCAATCCTCAATCCTCAATCCTCAATCCTCAATCCTCAATATTCTATCCTCAATACTCAATCTTCAATCCTCAATCCTCAATATTCAATCCTCAATACTCAATCTTCAATCATCAATACTCAATCTTCAACCCTCAATCTTCAATCCTCAATACTCAATCCTCAATCCTCAATATTCAACCCTCAGCCCTCATCCTCCATCCTCAATACTCAATCCTCAATCCCCAATCTTCAATCCTCAATTCTCAATCTTCCATCCTCGATCCTCAATCCTCAATATTCAATCCTCAATACTCAATCTTCAATCATCAATCCTCAATCCCCAATTCTCAGTCGTTAATCCTCAGTCATCAATCCTCAATCTTCAATACTCAATCGTCAATCCCTAGTCCTCAATCCTCAATCCTCAATCCTCGTTCCTCAAACCTCAATCCTCAATCCTCAATATTCTATCATCCATACTCAATCTTCAATCCTCAATACTCAATCCTCAATCCTCAATCCTCAATCCTCATTCCTCAATATTCAATCATCAATACTCAATCTTCAACCCTCAATCTTCAATCCTCAATACTCAATCTTCAATCCTGAATCCTCAATCCTCAATCCTCAATCCTCAATCCTCAGGCATCAATACTCAAT
Source organism: Calliopsis andreniformis (assembly GCF_051401765.1). NCBI lineage: Eukaryota > Metazoa > Arthropoda > Insecta > Hymenoptera > Andrenidae > Calliopsis > Calliopsis andreniformis. Next base: position 1,500,158 of record NW_027480473.1, on the reverse strand, counting down.
CTACAATATTCAATCCTCAATCCTTAAACCTCAATCCACAATCCTCAAGCTTCAATACTCAATACTGAATCTTCAATCCTCAATCCTCAATCCTCAATCCTCAATTCTCAATCCTCAATCTTCAATCCTCAATTCTCAATCTTCAATCCTCGATCCTCAATCCTCAATCCTCAATATTCAATCATCAATACTCAATCTTCAACCCTCAATCTTCAATCCTCAATACTCAATCTTCAATCCTCAATCCTCAATCCTCAATCCTCAATCCTCAATCCTCAATCCTCAGGCATCAATACTCAATCTACAATATTCAATCCTCAGTCCTTAATCATCAATCCACAATCCTCAACCTTCAATACTCAATACTCAATCTTCAATCCTCAATCCTCAGTCCTCAATCCTCAATCCTCAATCCTCAATCCTCAGGCATCAATACTCAATCTTCAATGCTCAATCCTCAATCCTCAATCCTCAATCCTCATTCCCCAACCCTCAATCCTCATTCCTCAAACCTCAACCCTCAACCCTCAGTCCTCATACTCAATTCTCAATTCTCAATCCTCAATCATCAATCCTCAATCTTCAATCCTCAATAATCAATCTCCAATCCTCAATCCTCAATTCTCGATCCTCAATCCTCAGGCATCAATACTCAATCTTCAATACTCAACCCCCAGTCCTCACTCCTCAATCCTCAATCCTCAAACCTCAATCCTCAATCCTCAATATTCAATCATCAATACTCAATCTTCAATCCGCAATCCTCAATCCTCAATCCTCAACCCTCAATCCTCATTCCTCAAACCTCAATCCTCAACCCTCAGTCCTCATACACAATTCTCAATTCTCAATCCTCAATTCTCAATCCTCAATCTTCAGTCCTCAATAATCAATCTCCAATTCTTGATCCTCAATCCCCAATCTTCAATCCTTAATCCTCAACCTTCAATCCCCAATCCCCAGTACTCAATCTTCAATCCTCAATGCTCAATCCTCAATCCTCAATCCTCAGTCCTCAGACCTCAATCTTCAATCCTCTAACCTCAATCCTCAACCGTCAGTCCTCATTCTCCAACCTCAATCCTCAATCCTCAATCCTCAATCTTCAATCCCCAATACTCAATCTTCAATCCTCAATCCTCAATACTCAATCCTCAATCCTCAAGCCTCAGGCAACAATACTCAATCTTCAATACTCAATCCTCAATCCTCAATCCTCAATCCTCAATCCTCAACCATCAATCCTCATTCCTCAAACCTCAATCCTCAACCCTCAGTCCTCATCCTCAATTCTCAATTCTCAATCCTCAATCCTCAATCCTCAATCTTCAATCCTCAATAATCAATCTCCGATCCTAGGTCCTCAATCCCCAACCTTCAATCGTTAATCCTCAATCTTCAATCCTCAATCCCCAGTCATCAATCTTCAATCCTCAATGCTCAATCCTCAATCCTCAATCCTCAGTCCTCAATCACCAATCCTTAATCCTCAAACCTCAATCCTCAACCGTCAGTCCTCGTCCTCAATCCTCAAACCTCAATCATCAATCCTCAATATTCAATCATCAATACTCAATCTTCAATCCTCAATACTCAAACCTCAATCCTCAATCCTCATTCTTCAATCCTAAATACCCAATCCTCAATTTCCAATCCTCAATCCTCAATCCTCAATTCTCAATCCTCAATCCTTAATCCTCAGACCTCAAACATCAATATTCAACCCTCAGTCCTCGTCCTCAATCGACAACCCTCAATCCTCAGTCCTCAATATTCAATCATCAATATTCAATCTTCAATCCTCAATCCTCAATCCTCAATCCTCAATCCTCAATCCTCAATTTTCAACCCTGAATCCGCAATCCTCAATAATCAATCCTCTATCTTCAATCCTCAATACTCAATCTTCAATCCTTAATCCTCAATCTGCAATCCCGAATCCCCAGTACTCAATCTTCAATCCTCAATGCTCAATCCTCAATCCTCAATCCTCAGTCCTCAGTCCTCAATCTTCAATCCTCAAACCTCAATCCTCAACCGTCAGTCCTCATCCTCCATCCTCAATCCTCAATCCTCAATCCTCAAACTTCAATCCCCAATACTCAATCTTCAATCCTCAATCCTCAATCCTCAATCCTCAATCCTCAATCCTCAGGTATCAATACTCAATCTTCAATACTCAATCCTCAATCCTCAATCCTCAATCCTCAATCCTCAATCCTCAACCATCAATCCTCATTCCTCAAACCTCAATCCTCAACCCTCAGTCCTCATCCTCAATTCTCAATTCTCAATCCTCAATCGTCAATCCTCAATCTTCAATCCTCAATAATCAATCTCCGATCCTAGATCCTCAATCCCCAATCTTCAATCGTTAATCCTCAATATTCAATCCTCAATCCCCAGTCATCAATCTTCAATCCTCAATGCTCAATCCTCAATCCTCAATCCTCAATCCTCAGTCCTCAATCCCCAATCCTCAATCCTCTAACCTCAATCCTCAACCGTCAGTCCTCGTCCTCAATCCTCAAACCTCAATCCTCAATCCTCAATATTCAATCCTCAATCCTCAATCCTCAATCCTCAATCCTCAATCCTCAATCCTCAATATTCAATCCTCAATACTCAATCTTCAATCATCAATCCTCAATCCTCAATTCTCAGTCGTCAATCCTCAGTCATCAATCCTCAATCTTCAACCCTCAATATTCAATCATCAATACTCAATCTTCAATCCTCAATCCTCAATCCTCAATCCTCAATCTTCAACCCTGAATCCTCAATCCTCAATACTCAATCCTCAATCTTCAATACTCAATACTCAATCTTCAATCCTCAATCCTCAATCCTCAATACTCAATATTCAATCATCAATACTCAATCTTCAATCCTCAATCCTCAATCCTCAATTCTCAATCCTCAATCATCAATCCTCAATCCTCAATACTCAATCCTCAATCCTCAATACCCAATCCTCAACCTTCAATCCTCAATCCTCAATCCTCAATCCTAATTCCTCAATCCTCATTCTTCAATCCTCAATACCCAATCCTCAATTTCAATCCTCAATCCTCAATCCTCATTTCTCAATCCTCAATCCTCAACCCTCAGCCCTCATCCTCCATCCTCAGTACTCAATCCTCTATCCTCAATCTTCTATCCTCAATACTCAATCTTCAATCCTCATTCCTCAATCCTCAATCCTCAATCCTCAATCTTCAATCCTCAAACACCTATCCTCAATTCTCAATCCTCAATCCTCAGTCCTCAGTCGTCGAACATCAATCCCCGACCCTTAGAACTCATCCTCAATCCTCATCCCTCAATCCTCAATCCTCAAACCTAAATCCTCTACCGTCAGTCCTCGTCCTCAATCCTCAAACCTCAATCCTCAATCCTCAATATTCAATCATCAATTCTGAATCTTCAATGCTCAATCCTCAATCCTCAATCCTCAATCCTCAATCCTCAATCCTCAATATTCAATCATCAATACTCAATCTTTAACACTCAATCTTCAATCCTCAATACTCAATCTTCAATCCTCAATCCTCAATCCTCAATCCTCAATCCTCAATCCTCAATATTCAATCCTCAATACTCAATCTTCAATCCTCAATCCTCAATCCTCAATCCTCAATCCTCAATCCTCAATATTCAATCCTCAATACTCAATCTTCAATCCTCAATCCTCAATCCTCAATGTTCAATCCTCAATACTCAATCTTCAATCATCAATACTCAATCTTCAACCCTCAAACCTCAATCCCCAATCCTCAATATTCAATCAGCAATACTCAATCTTCAATCCTCAATCCTCAATCCTCAATCCTCAATCCTCAATCCTCAATCCTCAATCCTCAATATTCAATCATCAATACTCAATCTTCAACCCTCAATCTTCAATCCTCAATACTCAATCTTCCATCCTCAATCCTCAATCCTCAATCCTCAATCCTCAATCCTCAGGCATCAATACTCAATCTACAATATTCAGTCCTCAATCCTTAATCCTCAATCCACAATCCTCAACCTTCAATACTCAAAACTCAATCTTCAATCCTCAATCCTCAATCCTCAATCCTCAATCCTCAATCCTCAATCCGCAATATTCAATCCTCAATACTCAATCTTGAATCATCAATCCTCAGTCCTCAATTCTCAGTCGTCAATCCTCAGTCATCAATCCTCAATCTTCAATACTCAATCGTCAATCCTTAGTCCTCAATCCTCAATCCTCAATCCTCGTTCCTCAAACCTCAATCCTCAACCCTCAGTCTTCATCCTCAATCCTCAAACCTCAATCCTCAATCCTCAATATTCAATCATCAATACTCAATCTTCAATCCCCAGTCCTCAAACCTCAATCCTCAATCCTCATTCTTCAATCCTAAATACCCAATCCTTAATCTTCAATCCTTAATCCTCAATTCTCAATTCTCAATCCTCAATCCTTAATCCTCAGACCTCAAACATCAATATTCAACCCTCAGTCCTCGTCCTCAATCCACAACCCTCAATCCTCAGTCCTCAATATTCAATCATAAATATTCAATCTTCAATCCTCAATCCTCAATCCTCAATCCTCAATCCTCAATCCTCAATCCTCAATCTTCAACCCTGAATCCTCAATCCTCAATACTCAATCCTCCATCTTCAATCCTCAATACTCAATCTTCAATCCTCAATCCTCAATCGTCAATCCCCAATCCTCAATTTTCAATCCTCAACATTCAATCTTCAATCCTCAATCCTCAATCCTCAATCCTCAATCCTCATTCTTCAATCCTCAATACCCAATCCTCAACCTTCAATCCTCAATCCTCAATCCTCAATCCTAATTCCTCAATCCTCATTCTTCAATCCTCAATACCCAATCCTCAATTTCAATCCTCAATCCTCAATCCTCATTTCTCAACCCTCAATCCTCAACCCTCAGCCCTCATCCTCCATCCTCAGTACTCAATCCTCTATCCTCAATCTTCTATCCTCAATACTCAATCTTCAATCCTCATTCCTCAATCCTCAATCCTCAATCCTCAATCTTCAATCCTCAAACATCTATCCTCAATTCTCAAGCCTCAATCCTCAGTCCTCAATCCTCAATCCTCAATCCTCAATCCTCAATCCTCAATATTCAATCATCAATACTCAATCTTTAACCCTCAATCTTCAATCCTCAATACTCAATCTTCAATCCTCAATCCTCAATCCTCAATCCTCAATCCTCAATATTCTATCCTCAATACTCAATCTTCAATCCTCAATCCTCAATATTCAATCCTCAATACTCAATCTTCAATCATCAATACTCAATCTTCAACCCTCAATCTTCAATCCTCAATACTCAATCCTCAATCCTCAATATTCAACCCTCAGCCCTCATCCTCCATCCTCAATACTCAATCCTCAATCCCCAATCTTCAATCCTCAATTCTCAATCTTCCATCCTCGATCCTCAATCCTCAATATTCAATCCTCAATACTCAATCTTCAATCATCAATCCTCAATCCCCAATTCTCAGTCGTTAATCCTCAGTCATCAATCCTCAATCTTCAATACTCAATCGTCAATCCCTAGTCCTCAATCCTCAATCCTCAATCCTCGTTCCTCAAACGTCAATCCTCAATCCTCAATATTCTATCATCCATACTCAATCTTCAATCCTCAATACTCAATCCTCAATCCTCAATCCTCAATCCTCATTCCTCAATATTCAATCATCAATACTCAATCTTCAACCCTCAATCTTCAATCCTCAATACTCAATCTTCAATCCTGAATCCTCAATCCTCAATCCTCAATCCTCAATCCTCAGGCATCAATACTCAATCTACAATATTCAATCCTCAATCCTTAAACCTCAATCCACAATCCTCAAGCTTCAATACTCAATACTGAATCTTCAATCCTCAATCCTCAATCCTCAATCCTCAATTCTCAATCCTCAATCTTCAATCCTCAATTCTCAATCTTCAATCCTCGATCCTCAATCCTCAATCCTCAATATTCAATCATCAATACTCAATCTTCAACCCTCAATCTTCAATCCTCAATACTCAATCTTCAATCCTCAATCCTCAATCCTCAATCCTCAATCCTCAATCCTCAATCCTCAGGCATCAATACTCAATCTACAATATTCAATCCTCAGTCCTTAATCATCAATCCACAATCCTCAACCTTCAATACTCAATACTCAATCTTCAATCCTCAATCCTCAGTCCTCAATCCTCAATCCTCAATCCTCAATCCTCAGGCATCAATACTCAATCTTCAATGCTCAATCCTCAATCCTCAATCCTCAATCCTCATTCCCCAACCCTCAATCCTCATTCCTCAAACCTCAACCCTCAACCCTCAGTCCTCATACTCAATTCTCAATTCTCAATCCTCAATCATCAATCCTCAATCTTCAATCCTCAATAATCAATCTCCAATCCTCAATCCTCAATTCTCGATCCTCAATCCTCAGGCATCAATACTCAATCTTCAATACTCAACCCCCAGTCCTCACTCCTCAATCCTCAATCCTCAAACCTCAATCCTCAATCCTCAATATTCAATCATCAATACTCAATCTTCAATCCGCAATCCTCAATCCTCAATCCTCAACCCTCAATCCTCATTCCTCAAACCTCAATCCTCAACCCTCAGTCCTCATACACAATTCTCAATTCTCAATCCTCAATTCTCAATCCTCAATCTTCAGTCCTCAATAATCAATCTCCAATTCTTGATCCTCAATCCCCAATCTTCAACCCTTAATCCTCAACCTTCAATCCCCAATCCCCAGTACTCAATCTTCAATCCTCAATGCTCAATCCTCAATCCTCAATCCTCAGTCCTCAGACCTCAATCTTCAATCCTCTAACCTCAATCCTCAACCGTCAGTCCTCATTCTCCAACCTCAATCCTCAATCCTCAATCCTCAATCTTCAATCCCCAATACTCAATCTTCAATCCTCAATCCTCAATACTCAATCCTCAATCCTCAAGCCTCAGGCAACAATACTCAATCTTCAATACTCAATCCTCAATCCTCAATCCTCAATCCTCAATCCTCAACCATCAATCCTCATTCCTCAAACCTCAATCCTCAACCCTCAGTCCTCATCCTCAATTCTCAATTCTCAATCCTCAATCCTCAATCCTCAATCTTCAATCCTCAATAATCAATCTCCGATCCTAGGTCCTCAATCCCCAACCTTCAATCGTTAATCCTCAATCTTCAATCCTCAATCCCCAGTCATCAATCTTCAATCCTCAATGCTCAATCCTCAATCCTCAATCCTCAGTCCTCAATCACCAATCCTTAATCCTCAAACCTCAATCCTCAACCGTCAGTCCTCGTCCTCAATCCTCAAACCTCAATCATCAATCCTCAATATTCAATCATCAATACTCAATCTTCAATCCTCAATACTCAAACCTCAATCCTCAATCCTCATTCTTCAATCCTAAATACCCAATCCTCAATTTCCAATCCTCAATCCTCAATCCTCAATTCTCAATCCTCAATCCTTAATCCTCAGACCTCAAACATCAATATTCAACCCTCAGTCCTCGTCCTCAATCGACAACCCTCAATCCTCAGTCCTCAATATTCAATCATCAATATTCAATCTTCAATCCTCAATCCTCAATCCTCAATCCTCAATCCTCAATCCTCAATTTTCAACCCTGAATCCGCAATCCTCAATAATCAATCCTCTATCTTCAATCCTCAATACTCAATCTTCAATCCTTAATCCTCAATCTGCAATCCCGAATCCCCAGTACTCAATCTTCAATCCTCAATGCTCAATCCTCAATCCTCAATCCTCAGTCCTCAGTCCTCAATCTTCAATCCTCAAACCTCAATCCTCAACCGTCAGTCCTCATCCTCCATCCTCAATCCTCAATCCTCAATCCTCAAACTTCAATCCCCAATACTCAATCTTCAATCCTCAATCCTCAATCCTCAATCCTCAATCCTCAATCCTCAGGTATCAATACTCAATCTTCAATACTCAATCCTCAATCCTCAATCCTCAATCCTCAATCCTCAATCCTCAATCCTCAACCATCAATCCTCATTCCTCAAACCTCAATCCTCAACCCTCAGTCCTCATCCTCAATTCTCAATTCTCAATCCTCAATCGTCAATCCTCAATCTTCAATCCTCAATAATCAATCTCCGATCCTAGATCCTCAATCCCCAATCTTCAATCGTTAATCCTCAATATTCAATCCTCAATCCCCAGTCATCAATCTTCAATCCTCAATGCTCAATCCTCAATCCTCAATCCTCAATCCTCAGTCCTCAATCCCCAATCCTCAATCCTCTAACCTCAATCCTCAACCGTCAGTCCTCGTCCTCAATCCTCAAACCTCAATCCTCAATCCTCAATATTCAATCCTCAATCCTCAATCCTCAATCCTCAATCCTCAATCCTCAATCCTCAATATTCAATCCTCAATACTCAATCTTCAATCATCAATCCTCAATCCTCAATTCTCAGTCGTCAATCCTCAGTCATCAATCCTCAATCTTCAACCCTCAATATTCAATCATCAATACTCAATCTTCAATCCTCAATCCTCAATCCTCAATCCTCAATCTTCAACCCTGAATCCTCAATCCTCAATACTCAATCCTCAATCTTCAATACTCAATACTCAATCTTCAATCCTCAATCCTCAATCCTCAATACTCAATATTCAATCATCAATACTCAATCTTCAATCCTCAATCCTCAATCCTCAATTCTCAATCCTCAATCATCAATCCTCAATCCTCAATACTCAATCCTCAATCCTCAATCCTCAATCCTCAATCCTCAATCCTCAATCCTCAATCCGCAATATTCAATCCTCAATACTCAATCTTCAATCATCAATCCTCAATCCTCAATTCTCAGTCGTCAATCCTCAGTCATCAATCCTCAATCTTCAATACTCAATCGTCAATCCTTAGTCCTCAATCCTCAATCCTCAATCATCGTTCCTCAAACCTCAATCCTCAACCCTCAGTCTTCATCCTCAATCCTCAAACCTCAATCCTCAATCCTCAATATTCAATCATCAATACTCAATCTTCAATCCCCAATCCTCAAACCTCAATCCTCAATCCACATTCTTCAATCCTAAATACCCAATCCTTAATCTTCAATCCTCAATCCTCAATCCTCAATTCTCAATCCTCAATCCTTAATCCTCAGACCTCAAACATCAATATTCAACCCTCAGTCCTCGTCCTCAATACACAACCCTCAATCCTCAGTCCTCAATATTCAATCATAAATATTCAATCTTCAATCCTCAATCCTCAATCCTCAATCCTCAATCCTCAATCCTCAGTCTTCAACCCTGAATCCTCAATACTCAATCCTCAATCTTCAATCCTCAATACTCAATCTTCAATCCTCAATCCTCAATCGTCAATCCTCAATCCTCAATTTTCAATCCTCAACACTCAATCTTCAATCCTCAATCCTTAATCCTCAATCCTCAATCCTCATTCTTCAATCCTCAATACCCAATCCTCAATCTTCAGTCCTCAATCCTCAATCCTCAATCCTAATTCCTCAATCCTCATTCTTCAATCCTCAATACCCAATCCTCAATTTCTATCCTCAATCCTCAATCCTCATTTCTCAATCCTCAACCCTCAACCCTCAGCCCTCATCCTCCATCCTCAGTACTCAATCCTCTATCCTCAATCTTCAATCCTCAATACTCAATCTTCAATCCTCATTCCTCAATCCTCAATCCTCAATCCTCAATCTTCAATCCTCAAACATCAATCCTCAATTCTCAATCCTCAATCCTCAGTCCTCAGTCGTCGAACCTCAATCCCCGACCCTTAGCACTCATCCTCAATCCTCGTTCCTCAATCCTCAATCCTCAAACCTAAATCCTCTACCGTCAGTCCTCGTCCTCAATCCTCAAACCTCAATCCTCAATCCTCAATATTCAATCATCAATACTCAATCCTCAATCTTCAATCCTCAATACCCAATCTTCAATCCTCAATCCTCCATCCTCAATCCTCAATCCTCAATCTTCAATCCTCAACACTAATCTTCAATCCTCAATCCCCAATCCTCAATCCTCAATCCTCATTCTTGAATCCTCAATACCCAATCCTCAATCTTCTATCCTCAATCCTCAATCCTCAATCCTAATTCCTCAATCCTCATTCTTCAATCCTCAATACCCAATCCTCAATTTCAATCCTCAATCCTCAATCCTCATTTCTCAATCCTCAATCTTCAACCCTCAGCCCTCATCCTCCATCCTCAGTACTCAATCCTCTATCCTCAATCTTCAATCCTCAATACTCAATCTTCGATCCTCATTCCTCAATCCTCAATCCTCAATCCTCAATCCTCAATCTTCCATCCTCAATTCTCAATCTTCAATCCTCGATCCTCAATCCTCAATCCTCAATATTCAATCATCAATTCTCAATCTTCAATCCTCAATCCTCAATCCTCAATCCTCAATCCTCAATCCTCGATCCTCAATATTCAATCATCAATACTCAATCTTTAACCCTCAATCTTCAATCCTCAATACTCAATCTTCAATCCTCAATCCTCAATCTTCAATCCTCAATCCTCAATCCTCAATATTCAATCCTCAATACTCAATCTTCAATCCTCAATCCTCAATCCTCAATCCTCAATCCTCAATCCTCAATATTCAATCCTCAATACTCAATCTTCAATCCTCAATCCTCAATCCTCAATATTCAATCCTCAATACTCAATCTTCAATCATCAATACTCAATCTTCAACCCTCAAACCTCAATCCCCAATCCTCAATATTCAATCAGCAATACTCAATCTTCAATCCTCAATCCTCAATCCTCAATCCTCAATCCTCAATCCTCAATCCTCAATATTCAATCATCAATACTCAATCTTCAACCCTCAATCTTCAATCCCCAATACTCAATCTTCCATCCTCAATCCTCAATCCTCAATCCTCAATCCTCAATCCTCAGGCATCAATACTCAATCTACAATATTCAGTCCTCAATCCTTAATCCTCAATCCACAATCCTCAACCTTCAATACTCAATACTCAATCTTCAATCCTCAATCCTCAATCCTCAATCCTCAATCCTCAATCCTCAATCCGCAATATTCAATCCTCAATACTCAATCTTCAATCATCAATCCTCAGTCCTCAATTCTCAGTCGTCAATCCTCAGTCATCAATCCTCAATCTTCAATACTCAATCGTCAATCCTTAGTCCTCAATCCTCAATCCTCAATCCTCGTTCCTCAAACCTCAATCCTCAACCCTCAGTCTTCATCCTCAATCCTCAAACCTCAATCCTCAATCCTCAATATTCAATCATCAATACTCAATCTTCAATCCCCAGTCCTCAAACCTCAATCCTCAATCCTCATTCTTCAATCCTAAATACCCAATCCTTAATCTTCAATCCTTAATCCTCAATTCTCAATTCTCAATCCTCAATCCTTAATCCTCAGACCTCAAACATCAATATTCAACCCTCAGTCCTCGTCCTCAATCCACAACCCTCAATCCTCAGTCCTCAATATTCAATCATAAATATTCAATCTTCAATCCTCAATCCTCAATCCTCAATCCTCAATCCTCAATCCTCAATCCTCAATCTTCAACCCTGAATCCTCAATCCTCAATACTCAATCCTCCATCTTCAATCCTCAATACTCAATCTTCAATCCTCAATCCTCAATCGTCAATCCCCAATCCTCAATTTTCAATCCTCAACATTCAATCTTCAATCCTCAATCCTCAATCCTCAATCCTCAATCCTCATTCTTCAATCCTCAATACCCAATCCTCAATCTTCAATCCTCAATCCTCAATCCTCAATCCTAATTCCTCAATCCTCATTCTTCAATCCTCAATACCCAATCCTCAATTTCAATCCTCAATCCTCAATCCTCATTTCTCAATCCTCAATCCTCAACCCTCAGCCCTCATCCTCCATCCTCAGTACTCAATCCTCTATCCTCAATCTTCTATCCTCAATACTCAATCTTCAATCCTCATTCCTCAATCCTCAATCCTCAATCCTCAATCTTCAATCCTCAAACATCTATCCTCAATTCTCAATCCTCAATCCTCAGTCCTCAATCCTCAATCCTCAATCCTCAATCCTCAATCCTCAATATTCAATCATCAATACACAATCTTTAACCCTCAATCTTCAATCCTCAATACTCAATCTTCAATCCTCAATCCTCAATCTTCAATCCTCAATCCTCAATCCTCAATATTCAATCCTCAATACTCAATCTTCAATCCTCAATCCTCAATCCTCAATCCTCAATCCTCAATCCTCAATATTCAATCCTCAATACTCAATCTTCAATCCTCAATCCTCAATCCTCAATATTCAATCCTCAATACTCAATCTTCAATCATCAATACTCAATCTTCAACCCTCACACCCCAATCCCCAATCCTCAATATTCAATCAGCAATACTCAATCTTCAATCCTCAATCCTCAATCCTCAATCCTCAATCCTCAATCCTCAATCCTCAATATTCAATCATCAATACTCAATCTTCAACCCTCAACCTTCAATCCTCAATACTCAATCTTCCATCCTCAATCCTCAATCCTCAATCCTCAATCCTCAATCCTCAGGCATCAATACTCAATCTACAATATTCAGTCCTCAATCCTTAATCCTCAATCCACAATCCTCAACCTTCAATACTCAATACCCAATCTTCAATCCTCAATCCTCAATCCTCAATCCTCAATCCTCAATCCTCAATCCTCAATCCGCAATATTCAATCCTCAATACTCAATCTTCAATCATCAATCCTCAGTCCTCAATTCTCAGTCGTCAATCCTCAGTCATCAATCCTCAATCTTCAATACTCAATCGTCAATCCTTAGTCCTCAATCCTCAATCCTCAATCCTCGTTCCTCAAACCTCAATCCTCAACCCTCAGTCTTCATCCTCAATCCTCAAACCTCAATCCTCAATCCTCAATATTCAATCATCAATACTCAATCTTCAATCCCCAGTCCTCAAACCTCAATCCTCAATCCTCATTCTTCAATCCTAAATACCCAATCCTTAATCTTCAATCCTTAATCCTCAATTCTCAATTCTCAATCCTCAATCCTTAATCCTCAGACCTCAAACATCAATATTCAACCCTCAGTCCTCGTCCTCAATCCACAACCCTCAATCCTCAGTCCTCAATATTCAATCATAAATATTCAATCTTCAATCCTCAATCCTCAATCCTCAATCCTCAATCCTCAATCCTCAATCCTCAATCTTCAACCCTGAATCCTCAATCCTCAATACTCAATCCTCCATCTTCAATCCTCAATACTCAATCTTCAATTCTGAATCCTCAATCGTCAATCCCCAATCCTCAATTTTCAATCCTCAACATTCAATCTTCAATCCTCAATCCTCAATCCTCAATCCTCAATCCTCATTCTTCAATCCTCAATACCCAATCCTCAATCTTCAATCCTCAATCCTCAATCCTCAATCCTAATTCCTCAATCCTCATTCTTCAATCCTCAATACCCAATCCTCAATTTCAATCCTCAATCCTCAATCCTCATTTCTCAATCCTCAATCCTCAACACTCAGCCCTCATCCTCCATCCTCAGTACTCAATCCTCTATCCTCAATCTTCTATCCTCAATACTCAATCTTCAATCCTCATTCCTCAATCCTCAATCCTCAATCCTCAATCCTCAATCTTCAATCCTCAAACATCTATCCTCAATTCTCAATCCTCAATCCTCAGTCCTCAATCCTCAATCCTCAATCCTCAATCCTCAATCCTCAATATTCAATCATCAATACTCAATCTTTAACCCTCAATCTTCAATCCTCAATACTCAATCTTCAATCCTCAATCCTCAATCCTCAATCCTCAATCCTCAATCCTCAATATTCAATCCTCAATACTCAATCTTCAATCCTCAATCCTCAATCCTCAATATTCAATCCTCAATACTCAATCTTCAATCATCAATACTCAATCTTCAACCCTCAACCTTCAATCCTCAATACTCAATACTCAATCCTCAATATTCAACCCTCAGCCCTCATCCTCCATCCTCAATACTCAATCCTCAATCCCCAATCTTCAATCCTCAATTCTCAATCTTCCATCCTCGATCCTCAATCCTCAATATTCAATCCTCAATACTCAATCTTCAATCATCAATCCTCAATCCTCAATCCTCAATCCTCAATCCTCAATCCTCAATTTTCAACCCTGAATCCGCAATCCTCAATAATCAATCCTCTATCTTCAATCCTCAATACTCAATCTTCAATCCTTAATCCTCAATCTGCAATCCCGAATCCCCAGTACTCAATCTTCAATCCTCAATGCTCAATCCTCAATCCTCAATCCTCAGTCCTCAGTCCTCCATCTTCAATCCTCAAACCTCAATCCTCAACCGTCAGTCCTCATCCTCCATCCTCAATCCTCAATCCTCAATCCTCAATCTTCAATCCCCAATACTCAATCTTCAATCCTCAATCCTCAATCCTCAATCCTCAATCCTCAATCCTCAGGTATCAATACTCAATCTTCAATACTCAATCCTCAATCCTCAATCCTCAATCCTCAATCCTCAATCCTCAACCATCAATCCTCATTCCTCAAACCTCAATCCTCAACCCTCAGTCCTCAATCCTCAATATTCAATCGACAATACTCAATCATCAATCCTCAATCCTCAAACCTCAATCCTCAATCCTCATTCTTCAATCCTAAATACCCAATCCTCAATCTTCAATCCTCAATCCTCAATCCTCAATTCTCAATCCTCAATCCTTAATACTCAGACCTCAAACATCAATATTCAACACTCAGCCCTCGTCCTCAATCCGCAACCCTCAATCCTCAGTCCTCAATATTCAATCATCAATATTCAATCTTCAATCCTCAATCCGCAATCCTCAATCCTCGATTCTCAATCCTCAATTTTCAACCCTGAATCCTCAATCCTCAATACTCAATCCTCAATCTTCAATCCTCAATACCCAATCTTCAATCCTCAATCCTCAATCCTCAATCCTCAATCCTCAATCTTCAATCCTCAACACTAATCTTCAATCCTCAATCCCCAATCCTCAGTCCTCAATCCTCATTCTTCAATCCTCAATACCCAATCCTCAATCTTCAACCCTCAATCCTCAATCCTCAATCCTAATTCCTCAATCCTCATTCTTCAATCCTCAATACCCAATCCTCAATTTCAATCCTCAATCCTCAATCCTCATTTCTCAATCCTCAATCTTCAACCCTCAGACCTCATCCTCCATCCTCAGTACTCAATCCTCTATCCTCAATCTTCAATCCTCAATACTCAACCTTCGATCCTCATTCCTCAATCCTCAATCCTCAATCCTCAATCTTCAATCGCCAATACTCAATCTGCAATCCCCAATACTCAAACCTCAATCCTCAATCCTCATTACTCAATCCTCAATACCCAATCCTCAATCCTCAATCCTCAATCCTCAATCCTCAATATTCAATCATCAATCCTCAATCTTGAATACTCAATCTTCAATCCTCAATACTCAACCTTCAATCCTCAATCCTCAATCCTCAATCCTCAATCCTCAATCCTCAGGCATCAATACTCAATCTACAATATTCAATCCACAATCCTCAATCCTCAATCCTCAGGCATCAATACTCAATCTACAATATTCAATCCACAATCCTTAATCCTCAATCCACAATCCTCAACCTTCAATACTCAATACTCAATCTTCAATCCTCAATCCTCAATCCTCAATCCTCAATCCTCAATCCTCAATCCTCAATATTCAATCCTCAATACTCAATCTTCAATCATCAATCCTCAATCCACAATTCTCAGTCGTCAATCCTCAGTCATCAATCCTCAATCTTCAATACTCAATCGTCAATCCTTAGTCCTCAATCCTCAATCCTCGATCCTCGTTCCTCAAACCTCAATCCTCAACCCTCAGTCTTCATCCTCAATCCTCAAACCTCAATCCTCAACCCTCAATATTCAATCATCAATACTCAATCTTCAATCCTCAATCCTCAATCCTCAATCCTCAATCTTCAACCCTGAATCCTCAATCCTCAATACTCAATCCTCAATCTTCAATCCTCAATACTCAATATTCAATCCTCAATCCTCAATCCTCAATCCTCAATATTCAATCATCAATACTCAATCTTCAATCCTCAATCCTCAATCCTCAATTCTCAATCCTCAATCCTCAATCCTCAATCCTCAATACTCAATCCTCAATCCTCAATCCTCAATCCTCAATCCTCAATCCTCAATCCTCAATCCTCAATCCGCAATATTCAATCCTCAATACTCAATCTTCAATCATCAATCCTCAATCCTCAATTCTCAGTCGTCAATCCTCAGTCATCAATCCTCAATCTTCAATACTCAATCGTCAATCCTTAGTCCTCAATCCTCAATCCTCAATCATCGTTCCTCAAACCTCAATCCTCAACCCTCAGTCTTCATCCTCAATCCTCAAACCTCAATCCTCAATCCTCAATATTCAATCATCAATACTCAATCTTCAATCCCCAATCCTCAAACCTCAATCCTCAATCCACATTCTTCAATCCTAAATACCCAATCCTTAATCTTCAATCCTCAATCCTCAATCCTCAATTCTCAATCCTCAATCCTTAATCCTCAGACCTCAAACATCAATATTCAACCCTCAGTCCTCGTCCTCAATACACAACCCTCAATCCTCAGTCCTCAATATTCAATCATAAATATTCAATCTTCAATCCTCAATCCTCAATCCTCAATCCTCAATCCTCAATCCTCAGTCTTCAACCCTGAATCCTCAATACTCAATCCTCAATCTTCAATCCTCAATACTCAATCTTCAATCCTCAATCCTCAATCGTCAATCCTCAATCCTCAATTTTCAATCCTCAACACTCAATCTTCAATCCTCAATCCTCAATCCTCAATCCTCAATCCTCATTCTTCAATCCTCAATACCCAATCCTCAATCTTCAGTCCTCAATCCTCAATCCTCAATCCTAATTCCTCAATCCCCATTCTTCAATCCTCAATACCCAATCCTCAATTTCTATCCTCAATCCTCAATCCTCATTTCTCAATCCTCAACCCTCAACCCTCAGCCCTCATCCTCCATCCTCAGTACTCAATCCTCTATCCTCAATCTTCAATCCTCAATACTCAATCTTCAATCCTCATTCCTCAATCCTCAATCCTCAATCCTCAATCTTCAATCCTCAAACATCAATCCTCAATTCTCAATCCTCAATCCTCAGTCTTCAGTCGTCGAACCTCAATCCCCGACCCTTAGCACTCATCCTCAATCCTCGTTCCTCAAACCTCAATCCTCAAACCTAAATCCTCTACCGTCAGTCCTCGTCCTCAATCCTCAAACCTCAATCCTCAATCCTCAATATTCAATCATCAATACTCAATCCTCAATCTTCAATCCTCAATACCCAATCTTCAATACTCAATCTTTAACCCTCAATCTTCAATCCTCAATCTTCAATCCTCAACACTAATCTTCAATCCTCAATCCCCAATCCTCAATCCTCAATCCTCATTCTTGAATCCTCAATACTCAATCCTCAATCTTCAATCCTCAATCCTCAATCCTCAATCCTAATTCCTCAATCCTCATTCTTCAATCCTCAATACCCAATCCTCAATTTCAATCCTCAATCCTCAATCCTCATTTCTCAATCCTCAATCTTCAACCCTCAGCCCTCATCCTCCATCCTCAGTACTCAATCCTCTATCCTCAATCTTCAATCCTCAATACTCAATCTTCGATCCTCATTCCTCAATCCTCAATCCTCAATCCTCAATCTTCAATCGCCAATACTCAATCTGCAATCCCCAATACTCAAACCTCAATCCTCAATCCTCATTACTCAATCCTCAATACCCAATCCTCAATCCTCAATCCTCAATCCTCAATCCTCAATATTCATTCATCAATACTCAATCTTGAATCCTCAATCTTCAATCCTCAATACTCAACCTTCAATCCTCAGTCCTCAATCCTCAATCCTCAATCCTCAATCCTCAGGCATCAATACTCAATCTACAATATTCAATCCACAATCCTCAATCCTCAATCCTCAGGCATCAATACTCAATCTACAATATTCAATCCACAATCCTTAATCCTCAATCCACAATCCTCAACTTTCAATACTCAATACTCAATCTTCAATCCTCAATCCTCAATCCTCAATCCTCAATCCTCAATCCTCAATCCTCAATATTCAATCGTCAATACTCAATCTTCAATCATCAATCCTCAATCCTCAATTCTCAGTCGTCAATCCTCAGTCATCAATCCTCAATCTTCAATACTCAATCGTCAATCCTTAGTCCTCAATCCTCAATCCTCGATCCTCGTTCCTCAAACCTCAATCCTCAACCCTCAGTCTTCATCCTCAATCCTCAAACCTCAATCCTCAACCCTCAATATTCAATCATCAATACTCAATCTTCAATCCTCAATCCTCAAACCTCAACCCTCAATCCTCATTCTTCAATCCTAAATACCCAATCCTCAATCTTCAATCCTCAATCCTCAATCCTCAATTCTCAATCCTCAATCCTTATTCCCCAGACCTCAAACATCAATATTCAACCCTTAGTCCACGTCCACAATCCACAACCCTCAATCCGCAGTCATCAATATTCAATCATCAATATTCAATCTTCAATCCTCAATCCTCAATCCTCAATCCTCAATCCTCAATCCTCAATCCTCAATCCACAATCCTCAACCTTCTATACTCAAAAATCAATCTCCAATCCTAGATCGTCAATCCTCAATCCTCAATCCTCAATCTTCAACCCTGAATCCTCAATCCTCAATACTCAATCTTCAATCCTCAATACTCAATCTTCAATCCTCAATCCTCAATCCTCAATCCTCAGTCCTCAATCTTCAACCCTCAACACTCAACCTTCAATCCTCAATCCTCAATCCTCAATCCTCAATCCTCAATCTTCAATCCTCATCACTAATCTTCAATCCTCAATCCTCAATCCTCAATCCTCAATCCTCAATCCTCATTCTTCAATCCTCAATACCCAATCCTCAATCTTCAGTCCTCGATCCTCAAACCTCAATCCTAATTCCTCAATCCTCATTCTTCAAACCTCAATACCCAATCCTCAATTTCAATCCTCAACCCTCAATCCTCATTTCTCAATCCTCAATCCTCAACCCTCAGCCCTCATCCTCCATCCTCAATCCTCAATACTCAATCCTCAATCTTCAATCCTCAATTCTCAATCTTCAATCCTCGATCCTCAATCATCAATCCTCAATCCTCAATCCTCAGGCATCAATACTCAATCGTCAATGCTCAATCCTCAATCCTCAATCCTCAATCCTCATTCCCCAACCCTCAATCCTCATTCCTCAAAGCTCAATCCTCAACCCTCAGTCCACATACTCAATTCTCAATTCTCAATCCTCAATCCTCAATCCTCAATCTTCAATCCTCAATAATCAATCTCCAATCCTCAATACTCTATCCTCGATCCTCAATCCTCAGGCATCAATACTCAATCTTCAATACTCAATCCTCAATCCTCAATCCTCAATCCTCAATCCTCAAACCTCAATCCTCAATATTCAATCATCAATACTCAATCTTCAATCCTCAATCCTCAATCCTCAATCCTCAATCCTCAATCCTCAATCCTCAATCCTCAATCCTCAATCCTCAATCCTCAATCCTCATTTCTCAATCCTCAATCCTCAGTCCTCAGTCGTCGAATCTCAATCCCCGACGCTTAGAACTCATCCTCAATCCTCAGTCCTCAATCGTCAATCCTCAAACCTAAATCCTCTGCCGTCAGTCCTCGTCCTCAATCCTCAAACCTCAATCCTCAATCCTCAATATTCAATCATCAATACTCAATCTTCAATCCTCAATCCTGAATCCTCAATCCTCAATCCTCAATCCTCAATCCTCAATATTCAATCATCAATACTCAATCTTCAACCCTCAATCTTCAATCGTCAATACTCAATCTTCAATCCTCAATCCTCAATCCTCAATACTCAATCCTCAATCTTCAATCCTCAACACTCAATCTTCAATCCTCAATCCTCAATCCTCAATCCTCAATCCTCATTCTTCAATCCTCAATACCCAATCCTCAATCTTCAATCCTCAATCCTCAATCCTCAATCCCAATTCCTCAATCCTCATTTCTCAATCCTCAATCCTCAACCCACAGCCCTCATCCTCCATCCTCAGTACTCAATCCTCTATCCTCAATCTTCAATCCTCAATACCCAATCTTCAATCCTCATTCCTCAATCCTCAATCCTCAATCCTCAATCTTCAATCCTCAATACTCAATCTGCAACCCTCAATCCTCAAACCTCAATCCTCAATCCTCATTCCTCAATCCTCAATACCCAATCCTCAATCCTCAGTACTCAATCCTCAATCCTCAATCCTCAATCTTCAACCCTGAATCCTCAATCCTCAATACTCAATCCTCAATCTTCAATCCTCAATACTCAATCTTCCATCCTCAATCCTCAATCCTCAATCCTCAATATTCAATCATCAATACTCAATCTTCAATCCTCATTCCTCAATCCCCAATTCTCAATCCTCAATCCTCAATCCTCAATCCTCAGTCCTCATACTCAATTCTCAATTCTCAATCCTCAATCCTCAATCCTCAATCTTCAATCCTCAATAATCAATCTCCAATCCTCAATCCTCAATCCTCGATCCTCAATCCTCAGGCATCAATACTCAATCTTCAATACTCAATCCTCAATCCTCAATCCTCAATCCTCAATCCTCAGACCTCAATCCTCAATCCTCAATATTCAATCATCAATACTCAATCTTCAATCCTCAATCGTCAATCCTCAATTCTCAATCCTCAATCCTCAGTCCTCAGTCGTCGAATCACAATCCCCGACGCTTAGCACTCATCCTCAATCCTCAGTCCTCAATCCTCAATCCTCAAACCTAAATCCTCTGCCGTCAGTCCTGGTCCTCAATCCTCAAACCTCAATCCTCAATCCTCAATATTCAATCATCAATACTCGATCTTCAATCCTCAATCCTCAATCCTCAATCCTCAATCCTCAATCCTCAATCCTCAATCCTCAATATTCAATCATCAATACTCAATCTTCAACCCTCAATCTTCAATCCTCAATACTCAATCTTCAATCCTCAATCCTCAATCCTCAATCCTCAATCCTCAATCCTCAGGCATCAATACTCAATCTACAATATTCAATCATCAATCCTTAATCCTCAATCCACAATCCTCAACCTTGAATACTCAATACTCAATCTTCAATCCTGAATCCTCAATCCTCAATCCTCAATCCTCAATCCGCAATATTCAGTCCTCAATACTCAATCTTCAATCATCAATCCTCAATCCTCAATTCTCAGTCGTCAATCCTCAGTCATCAATCCTCAATCTTCAATACTCAATCGTCAATCCTTAGTCCTCAATCCTCAATCCTCAATCCTCGTTCCTCAAACCTCAATCCTGAACCCTCAGTCTTCATCCTCAATCCTCAAACCTCAATACTCAATCCTCTATATTCAATCATCAATACTCAATCTTCAATCCCCAATCCTCAAACCTCAATCCTCAATCCTCATTCTTCAATCCTAAATACCCAATCCTTAATCTGCAATCCTCAATCCTCAATCCTCAATTCTCAATCCTCAATCCTTAATCCTCAGACCTCAAACATCAATATTCAGCCCTCAGTCCTCGTCCTCAATCCACAACACTCAATCCTCAGTCCTCAATATTCAATCATAAATATTCAATCTTCAATCCTCAATCCTCAATCCTCAATCCTCAATCCTCAATCCTCAATATTCAACCCTGAATCCTCAATCCTCAATACTCAATCCTCAATCTTCAATGCTCAATACTCAATCTTCAATCCTCAATCCTCAATCGCCAATCCTCAATCCTCAATTTTCAATCCTCAACACTCAATCTTCAATCCTCAATCCTCATTCCTCAATCCTCAATCCTCATTCTTCAATCCTCAATCCTCAATCCTCAATCCTCAATATTCAATCCCCAATACTCATTCTTCAATCATCATCCTCAATCCTCAATTCTCAGTCGTCAATCCTCAATCCACAATCCTCATTCTTCAATCCTCAATACCCAATCCTCAATCTTCAATCCTCAAACATCAATCCTCAATTCTCAACCCTCAATCCTCAGTCCTCAGTTGTCGAACCTCAATACCCGACCCTTAGCACTCATCCTAAATCCTCAGTCCTCAATCCTCAATCCTCAAACCTAAATCCTCTACCGTCAGTCCTCGTCCTCAATCCTCAAACCTCAATCCTCAATCCTCAATATTCAATCATCAATACTCAATCTTCAATCCTCAATCCTCAATCCTCAATCCTCAATCCTCAATCCACAATCCTCAACCTTGAATACTCAATAATCAATCTCCAATCCTACATCCTCAATCCTCAATCCTCAATCCTCAATCCTCAATCCTCAATCCTCATTCTTCAATCCTCAATACCCAATCCTCAATCTTCAATCCTCAAACATCAATCCTCAATTCTCAATCCTCAGTCCTCAGTCGTCAGTCGTCGAACCTCAATCCCCGACGCTTAGCACTCATCCTCAATCCTCAGTCCTCAATCCTCAATCCTCAAACCTAAATCCTCTACCGTCAGTCCTCGTCCTCAATCCTCAAACCTCAATCCTCTATCCTCAATATTCAATCATCAATACTCAATCTTCAATCCTCAATCCTCAATCCTCAATCCTCAATCCTCAATCCTCAATCCTGAATCCTCATTCCCCAACCCTCAATCCTCATTCTTCAAACCTCAATCCTCAACCCTCAGTCCTCATACTCAATTCTCAAATCTCAATCCTCAATCCTCAATACTCAATCTTCAATCCTCAATAATCAATCTCCAATCCTCAATCCTCAATCCTCGATCCTCAATCCTCAGGCATCAATACTCAATCTTCAATACTCAATCCTCAATCCTCAATCCTCAATCCTCAATCCTCAAACCTCAATCCTCAATCCTCAATATTCAATCATCAATACTCAATCTTCAATCCTCAATCCTCAATCCTCAATCCTCAATCCTCAATCCTCAATCCTCAATCCTCAATCCTCAATCCTCAATCCTCATTCTTCAATCCTCAATACCCAATCCTCAATCTTCAATCCTCAATCCTCAATACTCAATCCTAATTCCTCAATCCTCATTCTTCAATCCTCAATACCCAATCCTCAATTTCAATCCTCAATCCTCAATCCTCATTTCTCAATCCTCAATCCTCAACCCTCAGCCCTCATCCTCCATCCTCAGTACTCAATCCTCTATCCTCAATCTTCTATCCTCAATACTCAATCTTCAATCCTCATTCCTCAATCCTCAATCCTCAATCCTCAATCTTCAATCCTCAAACATCTATCCTCAATTCTCAATCCTCAATCCTCAGTCCTCAATCCTCAATCCTCAATCCTCAATCCTCAATCCTCAATATTCAATCATCAATACTCAATCTTCAATCCTCAATCCTCAATCCTCAATATTCAGTCCTCAATACTCAATCTTCAATCATCAATACTCAATCTTCAACCCTCAATCTTCAATCCTCAATACTCAATCCTCAATCCTCAATATTCAACCCTCAGCCCCCATCCTCCATCCTCAATACTCAATCCTCAATCCCCAATCTTCAATCCTCAATTCTCAATCTTCCATTCTCGATCCTCAATCCTCAATATTCAATCCTCAATACTCAATCTTCAATCATGAATCCTCAATCCCCAATTCTCAGTCGTCAATCCTCAGTCATCAATCCTCAATCTTCAATACTCAATCGTCAATCCCTAGTCCTCAATCCTCAATCCTCAATCCTCGTTCCGCAAACCTCAATCCTCAATCCTCAATATTCTATCATCCATACTCAATCTTCAATCCTCAATACTCAATCCTCAATCCTCAATCCTCAATCCTCATTCCTCAATATTCAATCATCAATACTCAATCTTCAACCCTCAATCTTCAATCCTCAATACTCAATCTTCAATCCTGAATCCTCAATCCTCAATCCTCAATCCTCAATCCTCAATATTCAATCATCAATACTCAATCTTTAACCCTCAATCTTCAATCCTCAATACTCAATCTTCAATCCTCAATCCTCAATCTTCAATCCTCAATCCTCAATCCTCAATATTCAATCCTCAATACTCAATCTTCAATCCTCAATCCTCAATCCTCAATCCTCAATCCTCAATCCTCAATTCTCAATCCTCAATCTTCAATCCTCAATTCTCAATCTTCAATCCTCGATCCTCAATCCTCAATCCTCAATATTCAATCATCAATTCTCAATCTTCAATCCTCAATCCTCAATCCTCAATCCTCAATCCTCAATCCTCAATATTCAATCATCAATACTCAATCTTTAACCCTCAATCTTCAATCCTCAATACTCAATCTTCAATCCTCAATCCTCAATCTTCAATCCTCAATCCTCAATCCTCAATATTCAATCCTCAATACTCAATCTTCAATCCTCAATCCTCAATCCTCAATCCTCAATCCTCAATCCTCAATATTCAATCCTCAATAATCAATCTTCAATCCTCAATCCTCAATCCTCAATATTCAATCCTCAATACTCAATCTTCAATCATCAATACTCAATCTTCAACCCTCAAACCTCAATCCCCAATCCTCAATATTCAATCAGCAATACTCAATCTTCAATCCTCAATCCTCAATCCTCAATCCTCAATCCTCAATCCTCGTTCCTCAAACCTCAATCCTCAATCCTCAATATTCTATCATCCATACTCAATCTTCAATCCTCAATACTCAATCCTCAATCTTCAATCCTCAATCCTCAATCCTCAATATTCAATCCTCAATACTCAATCTTCAATCCTCAATCCTCAATCCTCAATCCTCAATCCGCAATATTCAATCCTCAATACTCAATCTTCAATCATCAATCCTCAGGCCCCAATTCTCAGTCGTCAATCCTCAGTCATCAATCCTCAATCTTCAATACTCAATCGTCAATCCTTAGTCCTCAATCCTCAATCCTCAATCCTCGTTCCTCAAACCTCAATCCTCAACCCTCAGTCTTCATCCTCAATCCTCAAACCTCAATCCTCAATCCTCAATATTCAATCATCAATACTCAATCTTCAATCCCCAGTCCTCAAACCTCAATCCTCAATCCTCATTCTTCAATCCTAAATACCCAATCCTTAATCTTCAATCCTTAATCCTCAATTCTCAATTCTCAATCCTCAATCCTTAATCCTCAGACCTCAAACATCAATATTCAACCCTCAGTCCTCGTCCTCAATCCACAACACTCAATCCTCAGTCCTCAATATTCAATCATAAATATTCAATCTTCAATCCTCAATCCTCAATCCTCAATCCTCAATCCTCAATCCTCAATCCTCAATCCTCAATCTTCAACCCTGAATCCTCAATCCTCAATACTCAATCCTCCATCTTCAATCCTCAATACTCAATCTTCAATCCTCAATCCTCAATCGTCAATCCCCAATCCTCAATTTTCAATCCTCAACATTCAATCTTCAATCCTCAATCCTCAATCCTCAATCCTCAATCCTCATTCTTCAATCCTCAATACCCAATCCTCAATCTTCAATCCTCAATCCTCAATCCTCAATCCTAATTCCTCAATCCTCATTCTTCAATCCTCAATACCCAATCCTCAATTTCAATCCTCAATCCTCAATCCTCATTTCTCAATCCTCAATCCTCAACCCTCAGTCCTCATCCTCCATCCTCAGTACTCAATCCTCTATCCTCAATCTTCTATCCTCAATACTCAATCTTCAATCATCATTCCTCAATATTCAATCATCAATACTCAATCCTCAAACCTCAATCCTCAATCCTCAATATTCAATCATCAATACTCAATCTTCAATCCTCAATCCTCAATCCTCAATCCTCAATCCTCAATCCTCAATCCTCAATCCTCAATCCTCAATCCTCAATCCTCAATCCTCAATCCTCAATCCTCATTCTTCAATCCTCAATACCCAATCCTCAATCTGCAATCCTCAATCCTCAATACTCAATCCTAATTCCTCAATCCTCATTCTTCAATCCTCAATACCCAATCCTCAATTTCAATCCTCAATCCTCAATCCTCATTTCTCAATCCTCAATCCTCAACCCTCAGCCCTCATCCTCCATCCTCAGTACTCAATCCTCTATCCTCAATCTTCTATCCTCAATACTCAATCTTCAATCCTCATTCCTCAATCCTCAATCCTCAATCCTCAATCTTCAATCCTCAAACATCTATCCTCAATTCTCAATCCTCAATCCTCAGTCCTCATTCCTCAATCCTCAATCCTCAATCCTCAATCCTCAATATTCAATCATCAATACTCAATCTTCAATCCTCAATCCTCAATCCTCAATATTCAATCCTCAATACTCAATCTTCAATCATCAATACTCAATCTTCAACCCTCAATCTTCAATCCTCAATACTCAATCCTCAATCCTCAATATTCAACCCTCAGCCCCCATCCTCCATCCTCAATACTCAATCCTCAATCCCCAATCTTCAATCCTCAATTCTCAATCTTCCATCCTCGATCCTCTATCCTCAATATTCAATCCTCAATACTCAATCTTCAATCATCAATCCTCAATCCCCAATTCTCAGTCGTCAATCCTCAGTCATCAATCCTCAATCTTCAATACTCAATCGTCAATCCCTAGTCCTCAATCCTCAATCCTCAATCCTCGTTCCTCAAACCTCAATCCTCAATCCTCAATATTCTATCATCCATACTCAATCTTCAATCCTCAATACTCAATCCTCAATCCTCAATCCTCAATCCTCATTCCTCAATATTCAATCATCAATACTCAATCTTCAACCCTCAATCTTCAATCCTCAATACTCAATCTTCAATCCTGAATCCTCAATCCTCAATCCTCAATCCTCAATCCTCAGGCATCAATACTCAATCTACAATATTCAATCCTCAATCCTTAACCCTCAATCCACAATCCTCAAGCTTCAATACTCAATACTGAATCTTCAATCCTCAATCCTCAATCCTCAATCCTCAATTCTCAATCCTCAATCTTCAATCCTCAATTCTCAATCTTCAATCCTCGATCCTCAATCCTCAATCCTCAATATTCAATCATCAATTCTCAATCTTCAATCCTCAATCCTCAATCCTCAATCCTCAATCCTCAATCCTCAATATTCAATCATCAATACTCAATCTTTAACCCTCAATCTTCAATCCTCAATACTCAAACTTCAATCCTCAATCCTCAATCTTCAATCCTCAATCCTCAATCCTCAATATTCAATCCTCAATACTCAATCTTCAATCCTCAATCCTCAATCCTCAATCCTCAATCCTCAATCCTCAATATTCAATCCTCAATAATCAATCTTCAATCCTCAATCCTCAATCCTCAATATTCAATCCTCAATACTCAATCTTCAATCATCAATACTCAATCTTCAACCCTCAAACCTCAATCCCCAATCCTCAATATTCAATCAGCAATACTCAATCTTCAATCCTCAATCCTCAATCCTCAATCCTCAATCCTCAATCCTCAATCCTCAATATTCAATCATCAATGCTCAATCTTCAACCCTCAATCTTGAATCCTCAATACTCAATCTTCAATCCTCAATCCTCAATCCTCAATCCTCAATCCTCAATCCTCAATATTCAATCCTCAATAATCAATCTTCAATCCTCAATCCTCAATCCTCAATATTCAATCCTCAATACTCAATCTTCAATCATCAATACTCAATCTTCAACCCTCAAACCTCAATCCCCAATCCTCAATATTCAATCAGCAATACTCAATCTTCAATCCTCAATCCTCAATCCTCAATCCTCAATCCTCAATCCTCAATCCTCAATATTCAATCATCAATACTCAATCTTCAACCCTCAATCTTCAATCCTCAATACTCAATCTTCCATCCTCAATCCTCAATCCTCAATCCTCAATCCTCAATCCTCAGGCATCAATACTCAATCTACAATATTCAGTCCTCAATCCTTAATCCTCAATCCACAATCCTCAACCTTCAATACTCAATACTAAATCTTCAATCCTCAATCCACAATCCTCAATCCTCAATCCTCAATCCTCAATCCGCAATATTCAATCCTCAATACTCAATCTTCAATCATCAATCCTCAGTCCTCAATTCTCAGTCGTCAATCCTCAGTCATCAATCCTCAATCTTCAATACTCAATCGTCAATCCTTAGTCCTCAATCCTCAATCCTCAATCCTCGTTCCTCAAACCTCAATCCTCAACCCTCAGTCTTCATCCTCAATCCTCAAACCTCAATCCTCAATCCTCAATATTCAATCATCAATACTCAATCTTCAATCCCCAGTCCTCAAACCTCAATCCTCAATCCTCATTCTTCAATCCTAAATACCCAATCCTTAATCTTCAATCCTTAATCCTCAATTCTCAATTCTCAATCCTCAATCCTTAATCCTCAGACCTCAAACATCAATATTCAACCCTCAGTCCTCGTCCTCAATCCACAACACTCAATCCTCAGTCCTCAATATTCAATCATAAATATTCAATCTTCAATCCTCAATCCTCAATCCTCAATCCTCAATCCTCAATCCTCAATCCTCAATCCTCAATCTTCAACCCTGAATCCTCAATCCTCAATACTCAATCCTCCATCTTCAATCCTCAATACTCAATCTTCAATCCTCAATCCTCAATCGTCAATCCCCAATCCTCAATTTTCAATCCTCAACATTCAATCTTCAATCCTCAATCCTCAATCCTCAATCCTCAATCCTCATTCTTCAATCCTCAATACCCAATCCTCAATCTTCAATCCTCAATCCTCAATCCTCAATCCTAATTCCTCAATCCTCATTCTTCAATCCTCAATACCCAATCCTCAATTTCAATCCTCAATCCTCAATCCTCATTTCTCAATCCTCAATCCTCAACCCTCAGCCCTCATCCTCCATCCTCAGTACTCAATCCTCTATCCTCAATCTTCTATCCTCAATACTCAATCTTCAATCCTCATTCCTCAATCCTCAATCCTCAATCCTCAATCTTCAATCCTCAAACATCTATCCTCAATTCTCAATCCTCAATCCTCAGTCCTCAATCCTCAATCCTCAATCCTCAATCCTCAATCCTCAATATTCAATCATCAATACTCAATCTTTAACCCTCAATCTTCAATCCTCAATACTCAATCTTCAATCCTCAATCCTCAATCCTCAATCCTCAATCCTCAATCCTCAATATTCAATCCTCAATACTCAATCTTCAATCCTCAATCCTCAATCCTCAATATGCAATCCTCAATACTCAATCTTCAATCATCAATACTCAATCTTCAACCCTCAATCTTCAATCCTCAATACTCAATCCTCAATCCTCAATATTCAACCCTCAGCCCTCATCCTCCATCCTCAATACTCAATCCTCAATCCCCAATCTTCAATCCTCAATTCTCAATCTTCCATCCTCGATCCTCAAACCTCAATATTCAATCCTCAATACTCAATCTTCAATCATCAATCCTCAATCCCCAATTCTCAGTCGTCAATCCTCAGTCATCAATCCTCAATCTTCAATACTCAATCGTCAATCCCTAGTCCTCAATCCTCAATCCTCAATCCTCGTTCCTCAAACCTCAATCCTCAATCCTCAACATTCTATCATCCATACTCAATCTTCAATCCTCAATACTCAATTCTCAATCCTCAATCCTCAATCCTCATTCCTCAATATTCAATCATCAATACTCAATCTTCAACCCTCAATCTTCAATCCTCAATACTCAACCTTCAATCCTGAATCCTCAATCCTCAATCCTCAATCCTCAATCCTCAGGCATCAATACTCAATCTACAATATTCAATCCTCAATCCTTAACCCTCAATCCACAATCCTCAAGCTTCAATACTCAATACTGAATCTTCAATCCTCAATCCTCAATCCTCAATCCTCAATTCTCAATCCTCAATCTTCAATCCTCAATTCTCAATCTTCAATCCTCGATCCTCAATCCTCAATCCTCAATATTCAATCATCAATACTCAATCTTCAACCCTCAATCTTCAATCCTCAATACTCAATCTTCAATCCTCAATCCTCAATCCTCAATCCTCAATCCTCAATCCTCAATCCTCAGGCATCAATACTCAATCTACAATATTCAATCCTCAGTCCTTAATCATCAATCCACAATCCTCAACCTTCAATACTCAATACTCAATCTTCAATCCTCAATCCTCAGTCCTCAATTCTCAATCCTCAATCCTCAATCCTCAGGCATCAATACTCAATCTTCAATGCTCAATCCTCAATCCTCAATCCTCAATCCTCATTCCCCAACCCTCAATCCTCATTCCTCAAACCTCAACCCTCAACCCTCAGTCCTCATACTCAATTCTCAATTCTCAATCCTCAATCCTCAATCCTCAATCTTCAATCCTCAATAATCAATCTCCAATCCTCAATCCTCAATTCTCGATCCTCAATCCTCAGGCATCAATACTCAATCTTCAATACTCAACCCCCAGTCCTCACTCCTCAATCCTCAATCCTCAAACCTCAATCCTCAATCCTCAATATTCAATCATCAATACTCAATCTTCAATCCGCAATCCTCAATCCTCAATCCTCAACCCTCAATCCTCATTCCTCAAACCTCAATCCTCAACCCTCAGTCCTCATACTCAATTCTCAATTCTCAATCCTCAATTCTCAATCCTCAATCTTCAGTCCTCAATAATCAATCTCCAATTCTTGATCCTCAATCCCCAATCTTCAATCCTTAATCCTCAACCTTCAATCCCCAATCCCCAGTACTCAATCTTCAATCCTCAATGCTCTATCCTCAATCCTCAATCCTCAGTCCTCAGACCTCAATCTTCAATCCTCTAACCTCAATCCTCAACCGTCAGTCCTCATTCTCCAACCTCAATCCTCAATCCTCAATCCTCAATCTTCAATCCCCAATACACAATCTTCAATCCTCAATCCTCAATACTCAATCCTCAATTCTCAAGCCTCAGGCAACAATACTCAATCTTCAATACTCAATCCTCAATCCTCAATCCTCAATCCTCAATCCTCAACCATCAATCCTCATTCCTCAAACCTCAATCCTCAACCCTCAGTCCTCATCCTCAATTCTCAATTCTCAATCCTCAATCGTCAATCCTCAATCTTCAATCCTCAATAATCAATCTCCGATCCTAGATCCTCAATCCCCAATCTTCAATCGTTAATCCTCAATATTCAATCCTCAATCCCCAGTCATCAATCTTCAATCCTCAATGCTCAATCCTCAATCCTCAATCCTCAATCCTCAGTCCTCAATCCCCAATCCTCAATCCTCTAACCTCAATCCTCAACCGTCAGTCCTCGTCCTCAATCCTCAAACCTCAATCCTCAATCCTCAATATTCAATCGACAATACTCAATCATCAATCCTCAATCCTCAAACCTCAATCCTCAATCCTCATTCTTCAATCCTAAATACCCAATCCTCAGTCTTCAATCCTCAATCCTCAATCCTCAATTCTCAATCCTCAATCCTCAATCCTCAATTCTCAATCCTCAATCCTTAATACTCAGACCTCAAACATCAATATTCAACCCTCAGCCCTCGTCCTCAATCCGCAACCCTCAATCCTCAGTCCTCAATATTCAATCATCAATATTCAATCTTCAGTCCTCAATCCGCAATCCTCAATCCTCGATGCTCAATCCTCAATTTTCAACCCTGAATCCTCAATCCTCAATACTCAATCCTCAATCTTCAAACCTCAATACCCAATCTTCAATCCTCAATCCTCAATCCTCAATCCTCAATCCTCAATCTTCAATCCTCAACACTAATCTTCAATCCTCAATCCCCAATCCTCAGTCCTCAATCCTCATTCTTCAATCCTCAATACCCAATCCTCAATCTTCAACCCTCAATCCTCAATCCTCAATCCTAATTCCTCAATCCTCATTCTTCAATCCTCAATACCCAATCCTCAATTTCAATCCTCAATCCTCAATCCTCATTTCTCAATCCTCAATCTTCAACCCTCAGACCTCATCCTCCATCCTCAGTACTCAATCCTCGATCCTCAATCTTCAATCCTCAATACTCAATCTTCGATCCTCATTCCTCAATCCTCAATCCTCAATCCTCAATCTTCAATCGCCAATACACAATCTGCAATCCCCAATACTCAAACCTCAATCCTCAATCCTCATTACTCAATCCTCAATACCCAATCCTCAATCCTCAATCCTCAATCCTCAATCCTCAATATTCAATCATCAATCCTCAATCTTGAATACTGAATCTTCAATCCTCAATACTCAACCTTCAATCCTCAATCCTCAATCCTCAATCCTCAATCCTCAATCCTCAATCCTCAGGCATCAATACTCAATCTACAATATTCAATCCACAATCCTCAATCCTCAATCCTCAGGCATCAATACTCAATCTACAATATTCAATCCACAATCCTTAATCCTCAATCCACAATCCTCAACCTTCAATACTCAATACTCAATTTTCAATCCTCAATCCTCAATCCTCAATCCTCAATCCTCAATCATCAATCCTCAATATTCAATCCTCAATACTCAACCTTCAATCATCAATCCTCAATCCTCAATTCTCAGTCGTCAATCCTCAGTCATCAATCCTCAATCTTCAATACTCAATCGTCAATCCTTAGTCCTCAATCCTCAATCCTCGATCCTCGTTCCTCAAACCTCAATCCTCAACCCTCAGTCTTCATCCTCAATCCTCAAACCTCAATCCTCAACCCTCAATATTCAATCATCAATACTCAATCTTCAATCCTCAATCCTCAAACCTCAACCCTCAATCCTCATTCTTCAATCCTAAATACCCAATCCTCAATCTTCAATCCTCAATCCTCAATCCTCAATTCTCAATCCTCAATCCTTATTCCCCAGACCTCAAACATCAATATTCAACCCTTAGTCCTCGTCCACAATCCACAACCCTCAATCCGCAGTCATCAATATTCAATCATCAATATTCAATCTTCAATCCTCAATCCTTAATCCTCAATCCTCAATCCTCAATCCTCAATCCTCAATCCTCAATCTTCAACCCTGAATCCTCAATCCTCAATACTCAATCCTCAATCTTCGATCCTCAATACTCAATCTTCAATCCTCAATCCTCAATCCTCAATTCTCAATCCTCAATCCTCAATCCTCAATCCTCAATCCTCAATCCTCAATCCTCAATCCACAATCCTCAACCTTCTATACTCAATAATCAATCTCCAATCCTAGATCGTCAATCCTCAATCCTCAATCCTCAATCTTCAACCCTGAATCCTCAATCCTCAATACTCAATACTCAATCTTCAATCCTCAATACTCAATCTTCAATCCTCAATCCTCAATCCTCAATCCTCAGTCCTCAATCTTCAACCCTCAACACTCAACCTTCAATCCTCAATCCTAAATCCTCAATCCTCAAT
Source organism: Calliopsis andreniformis (assembly GCF_051401765.1). Classification (NCBI taxonomy): domain Eukaryota; kingdom Metazoa; phylum Arthropoda; class Insecta; order Hymenoptera; family Andrenidae; genus Calliopsis; species Calliopsis andreniformis. The sequence goes on along the minus strand of NW_027480473.1, from coordinate 1,466,531 downwards.
CCTCAATCTTCAATCCTCATCACTAATCTTCAATCCTCAATCCTCAATCCTCAATCCTCAATCCTCAATCCTTAATCCTCAGACCTCAAACATCAATATTCAACCCTCAGTCCTCGTCCTCAATCCACAACACTCAATCCTCAGTCCTCAATATTCAATCATAAATATTCAATCTTCAATCCTCAATCCTCAATCCTCAATCCTCAATCCTCAATCCTCATTCTTCAATCCTCAATACCCAATCCTCAATCTTCAATCCTCAATCCTCAATCCTCAATCCTAATTCCTCAATCCTCATTCTTCAATCCTCAATACCCAATCCTCAATTTCAATCCTCAATCCTCAATCCTCATTTCTCAATCCTCAATCCTCAACCCTCAGCCCTCATCCTCCATCCTCAGTACTCAATCCTCTATCCTCAATCTTCTATCCTCAATACTCAATCTTCAATCCTCATTCCTCAATCCTCAATCCTCAATCCTCAATCTTCAATCCTTAAACATCTATCCTCAATTCTCAATCCTCAATCCTCAGTCCTCAATCCTCAATCCTCAATCCTCAATCCTCAATCCTCAATATTCAATCATCAATACTCAATCTTTAACACTCAATCTTCAATCCTCAATACTCAATCTTCAATCCTCAATCCTCAATCCTCAATCCTCAATCCTCAATCCTCAATATTCAATCCTCAATACTCAATCTTCAATCCTCAATCCTCAATCCTCAATATTCAATCCTCAATACTCAATCTTCAATCATCAATACTCAATCTTCAACCCTCAATCTTCAATCCTCAATACTCAATCCTCAATCCTCAATATTCAACCCTCAGCCCTCATCCTCCATCCTCAATACTCAATCCTCAATCCCCAATCTTCAATCCTCAATTCTCAATCTTCCATCCTCGATCCTCAATCCTCAATATTCAATCCTCAATACTCAATCTTCAATCATCAATCCTCAATCCCCAATTCTCAGTCGTCAATCCTCAGTCATCAATCCTCAATCTTCAATACTCAATCGTCAATCCCTAGTCCTCAATCCTCAATCCTCAATCCTCGTTCCTCAAACCTCAATCCTCAATCCTCAATATTCTATCATCCATACTCAATCTTCAATCCTCAATACTCAATCCTCAATCCTCAATCCTCAATCCTCATTCCTCAATATTCAATCATCAATACTCAATCTTCAACCCTCAATCTTCAATCCTCAATACTCAATCTTCAATCCTGAATCCTCAATCCTCAATCCTCAATCCTCAATCCTCAGGCATCAATACTCAATCTACAATATTCAATCCTCAATCCTTAACCCTCAATCCACAATCCTCAAGCTTCAATACTCAATACTGAATCTTCAATCCTCAATCCTCAATCCTCAATCCTCAATTCTCAATCCTCAATCTTCAATCCTCAATTCTCAATCTTCAATCCTCGATCCTCAATCCTCAATCCTCAATATTCAATCATCAATACTCAATCTTCAACCCTCAATCTTCAATCCTCAATACTCAATCTTCAATCCTCAATCCTCAATCCTCAATCCTCAATCCTCAATCCTCAATCCTCAGGCATCAATACTCAATCTACAATATTCAATCCTCAGTCCTTAATCATCAATCCACAATCCTCAACCTTCAATACTCAATACTCAATCTTCAATCCTCAATCCTCAGTCCTCAATTCTCAATCCTCAATCCTCAATCCGCAGGCATCAATACTCAATCTTCAATGCTCAATCCTCAATCCTCAATCCTCAATCCTCATTCCCCAACCCTCAATCCTCATTCCTCAAACCTCAACCCTCAACCCTCAGTCCTCATACTCAATTCTCAATTCTCAATCCTCAATCCTCAATCCTCAATCTTCAATCCTCAATAATCAATCTCCAATCCTCAATCCTCAATTCTCGATCCTCAATCCTCAGGCATCAATACTCAATCTTCAATACTCAACCCCCAGTCCTCACTCCTCAATCCTCAATCCTCAAACCTCAATCCTCAATCCTCAATATTCAATCATCAATACTCAATCTTCAATCCGCAATCCTCAATCCTCAATCCTCAACCCTCAATCCTCATTCCTCAAACCTCAATCCTCAACCCTCAGTCCTCATACTCAATTCTCAATTCTCAATCCTCAATTCTCAATCCTCAATCTTCAGTCCTCAATAATCAATCTCCAATTCTTGATCCTCAATCCCCAATCTTCAATCCTTAATCCTCAACCTTCAATCCCCAATCCCCAGTACTCAATCTTCAATCCTCAATGCTCTATCCTCAATCCTCAATCCTCAGTCCTCAGACCTCAATCTTCAATCCTCTAACCTCAATCCTCAACCGTCAGTCCTCATTCTCCAACCTCAATCCTCAATCCTCAATCCTCAATCTTCAATCCCCAATACTCAATCTTCAATCCTCAATCCTCAATACTCAATCCTCAATTCTCAAGCCTCAGGCAACAATACTCAATCTTCAATTCTCAATCCTCAATCCTCAATCCTCAATCCTCAATCCTCAACCATCAATCCTCATTCCTCAAACCTCAATCCTCAACCCTCAGTCCTCATCCTCAATTCTCAATTCTCAATCCTCAATCGTCAATCCTCAATCTTCAATCCTCAATAATCAATCTCCGATCCTAGATCCTCAATCCCCAATCTTCAATCGTTAATCCTCAATATTCAATCCTCAATCCCCAGTCATCAATCTTCAATCCTCAATGCTCAATCCTCAATCCTCAATCCTCAATCCTCAGTCCTCAATCCCCAATCCTCAATCCTCTAACCTCAATCCTCAACCGTCAGTCCTCGTCCTCAATCCTCAAACCTCAATCCTCAATCCTCAATATTCAATCGACAATACTCAATCATCAATCCTCAATCCTCAAACCTCAATCCTCAATCCTCATTCTTCAATCCTAAATACCCAATCCTCAATCTTCAATCCTCAATCCTCAATCCTCAATTCTCAATCCTCAATCCTTAATACTCAGACCTCAAACATCAATATTCAACCCTCAGCCCTCGTCCTCAATCCGCAACCCTCAATCCTCAGTCCTCAATATTCAATCATCAATATTCAATCTTCAGTCCTCAATCCGCAATCCTCAATCCTCGATTCTCAATCCTCAATTTTCAACCCTGAATCCTCAATCCTCAATACTCAATCCTCAATCTTCAATCCTCAATACCCAATCTTCAATCCTCAATCCTCAATCATCAATCCTCAATCCTCAATCTTCAATCCTCAACACTAATCTTCAATCCTCAATCCCCAATCCTCAGTCCTCAATCCTCATTCTTCAATCCTCAATACCCAATCCTCAATCTTCAACCCTCAATCCTCAATCCTCAATCCTAATTCCTCAATCCTCATTCTTCAATCCTCAATACCCAATCCTCAATTTCAATCCTCAATCCTCAATCCTCATTTCTCAATCCTCAATCTTCAACCCTCAGACCTCATCCTCCATCCTCAGTACTCAATCCTCTATCCTCAATCTTCAATCCTCAATACTCAATCTTCGATCCTCATTCCTCAATCCTCAATCCTCAATCCTCAATCTTCAATCGCCAATACTCAATCTGCAATCCCCAATACTCAAACCTCAATCCTCAATCCTCATTACTCAATCCTCAATACCCAATCCTCAATCCTCAATCCTCAATCCTCAATCCTCAATATTCAATCATCAATCCTCAATCTTGAATACTCAATCTTCAATCCTCAATACTCAACCTTCAATCCTCAATCCTCAATCCTCAATCCTCAATCCTCAATCCTCAATCCTCAGGCATCAATACTCAATCTACAATATTCAATCCACAATCCTCAATCCTCAATCCTCAGGCATCAATACTCAATCTACAATATTCAATCCACAATCCTTAATCCTCAATCCACAATCCTCAACCTTCAATACTCAATACTCAATCTTCAATCCTCAATCCACAATCCTCAATCCTCAATCCTCAATCATCAATCCTCAATATTCAATCCTCAATACTCAACCTTCAATCATCAATCCTCAATTCTCAATTCTCAGTCGTCAATCCTCAGTCATCAATCCTCAATCTTCAATACTCAGTCGTCAATCCTTAGTCCTCAATCCTCAATCCTCGATCCTCGTTCCTCAAACCTCAATCCTCAACCCTCAGTCTTCATCCTCAATCCTCAAACCTCAATCCTCAACCCTCAATATTCAATCATCAATACTCAATCTTCAATCCTCAATCCTCAATCCTCAATCCTCAATCTTCAACCCTGAATCCTCAATCCTCAATACTCAATCCTCAATCTTCAATCCTCAATACTCAATCTTCAATCCTCAATCCTCAATCCTCAATCCTCAATATTCAATCATCAATACTCAATCTTCAATCCTCAATCCTCAATCCTCAATTCTCAATCCTCAATCCTCAATCCTCAATCCTAAATACTCAATCCTCAATCCTCAATCCTCAATCCTCAATCCTCAATCCTCAATCCTCAATCCGCAATATTCAATCCTCAATACTCAATCTTCAATCATCAATCCTCAATCCTCAATTCTCAGTCGTCAATCCTCAGTCATCAATCCTCAATCTTCAATACTCAATCGCCAATCCTTAGTCCTCAATCCTCAATCCTCAATCATCGTTCCTCAAACCTCAATCCTCAACCCTCAGTCTTCATCCTCAATCCTCAAACCTCAATCCTCAATCCTCAATATTCAATCATCAATACTCAATCTTCAATCCCCAATCCTCAAACCTCAATCCTCAATCCACATTCTTCAATCCTAAATACCCATTCCTTAATCTTCAATCCTCAATCCTCAATCCTCAATTCTCAATCCTCAATCCTTAATCCTCAGACCTCAAACATCAATATTCAACCCTCAGTCCTCGTCCTCAATACACAACCCTCAATCCTCAGTCCTCAATATTCAATCATAAATATTCAATCTTCAATCCTCAATCCTCAATCCTCAATCCTCAATCCTCAATCCTCAGGCTTCAACCCTGAATCCTCAATACTCAATCCTCAATCTTCAATCCTCAATACTCAATCTTCAATCCTCAATCCTCAATCGTCAATCCTCAATCCTCAATTTTCAATCCTCAACACTCAATCTTCAATCCTCAATCCTCAATCCTCAATCCTCAATCCTCATTCTTCAATCCTCAATACCCAATCCTCAATCTTCAGTCCTCAATCCTCAATCCTCAATCCTAATTCCTCAATCCTCATTCTTCAATCCTCAATACCCAATCCTCAATTTCTATCCTCAATCCTCAATCCTCATTTCTCAATCCTCAACCCTCAACCCTCAGCCCTCATCCTCCATCCTCAGTACTCAATCCTCTATCCTCAATCTTCAATCCTCAATACTCAATCTTCAATCCTCATTCCTCAATGCTCAATCCTCAATCCTCAATCTTCAATCCTCAAACATCAATCCTCAATTCTCAATCCTCAATCCTCAGTCCTCAGTCGTCGAACCTCAATCCCCGACCCTTAGCACTCATCCTCAATCCTCGTTCCTCAATCCTCAATCCTCAAACCTAAATCCTCTACCGTCAGTCCTCGTCCTCAATCCTCAAACCTCAATCCTCAATCCTCAATATTCAATCATCAATACTCAATCCTCAATCTTCAATCCTCAATACCCAATCTTCAATCCTCAATCCTCAATCCTCAATCCTCAATCCTCAATCTTCAATCCTCAACACTAATCTTCAATCCTCAATCCCCAATCCTCAATCCTCAATCCTCATTCTTGAATCCTCAATACCCAATCCTCAATCTTCAATCCTCAATCCTCAATCCTCAATCCTAATTCCTCAATCCTCATTCTTCAATCCTCAATACCCAATCCTCAATTTCAATCCTCAATCCTCAATCCTCATTTCTCAATCCTCAATCTTCAACCCTCAGCCCTCATCCTCCATCCTCAGTACTCAATCCTCTATCCTCAACCTTCAATCCCCAATACTCAATCTTCGATCCTCATTCCTCAATCCTCAATCCTCAATCCTCAATCTTCAATCGCCAATACTCAATCTGCAATCCCCAATACTCAAATCTCAATCCTCAATACTCAGTACTCAATCCTCAATACCCAATCCTCAATCCTCAATCCTCAATCCTCAATCCTCAATATTCATTCATCAATACTCAATCTTGAATCCTCAATCTTCAATCCTCAATACTCAACCTTCAATCCTCAGTCCTCAATCCTCAATCCTCAATCCTCAATCCTCAGGCATCAATACTCAATCTACAATATTCAATCCACAATCCTCAATCCTCAATCCTCAGGCATCAATACTCAATCTACAATATTCAATCCACAATCCTTAATCCTCAATCCACAATCCTCAACCTGCAATACTCAATACTCAATCTTCAATCCTCAATCCTCAATCCTCAATCCTCAATCCTCAATCCTCAATCCTCAATATTCAATCGTCAATACTCAATCTTCAATCATCAATCCTCAATCCTCAATTCTCAGTCGTCAATCCTCAGTCATCAATCCTCAATCTTCAATACTCAATCGTCAATCCTTAGTCCTCAATCCTCAATCCTCGATCGTCGTTCCTCAAACCTCAATCCTCAACCCTCAGTCTTCATCCTCAATCCTCAAACCTCAATCCTCAACCCTCAATATTCAATCATCAATACTCAATCTTCAATCCTCAATCCTCAAACCTCAACCCTTAATCCTCATTCTTCAATCCTAAATACCCAATCCTCAATCTTCAATCCTCAATCCTCAATCCTCAATCCTCAATCCTCAATCCTCATTCTTCAATCCTCAATACCCAATCCTCAATCTTCAGTCCTCGATCCTCAAACCTCAATCCTAATTCCTCAATCCTCATTCTTCAAACCTCAATACCCAATCCTCAATTTCAATCCTCAACCCTCAATCCTCATTTCTCAATCCTCAATCCTCAACCCTCAGCCCTCATCCTCCATCCTCAATCCTCAATACTCAATCCTCAATCTTCAATCCTCAATTCTCAATCTTCAATCCTCGATCGTCAATCATCAATCCTCAATCCTCAATCCTCAGGCATCAATACTCAATCGTCAATGCTCAATCCTCAATCCTCAATCCTCAATCCTCATTCCCCAAACCCTCAATCCTCATTCCTCAAAGCTCAATCCTCAACCCTCAGTCCTCATACTCAATTCTCAATTCTCAATCCTCAATCCTCAATCCTCAATCTTCAATCCTCAATAATCAATCTCCAATCCTCAATACTCTATCCTCGATCCTCAATCCTCAGGCATCAATACTCAATCTTCAATACACAATCCTCAATCCTCAATCCTCAATCCTCAATCCTCAAACCTCAATCCTCAATCCTCAATATTCAATCATCAATACTCAATCTTCAATCCTCAATCCTCAATCCTCAATCCTCAATCCTCAATCCTCAATCCTCAATCCTCAATCCTCAATCCTCAATCCTCAATCCTCATTTCTCAATCCTCAATCCTCAGTCCTCAGTCGTCGAATCTCAATCCCCGACGCTTAGAACTCATCCTCAATCCTCAGTCCTCAATCCTCAATCCTCAAACCTAAATCCTCTACCGTCAGTCCTCGTCCTCAATCCTCAAACCTCAATCCTCAATCCTCAATATTCAATCATCAATACTCAATCTTCAATCCTCAATCCTGAATCCTCAATCCTCAATCCTCAATCCTCAATCCTCAATATTCAATCATCAATACTCAATCTTCAACCCTCAATCTTCAATCGTCAATACTCAATCTTCAATCCTCAATCCTCAATCCTCAATCCTCAATCCTCAATCTTCAATCCTCAACACTCAATCTTCAATCCTCAATCCTCAATCCTCAATCCTCAATCCTCATTCTTCAATCCTCAATACCCAATCCTCAATCTTCAATCCTCAATCCTCAATCCTCAATCCCAATTCCTCAATCCTCATTTCTCAATCCTCAATCCTCAACCCAGAGCCCTCATCCTCCATCCTCAGTACTCAATCCTCTATCCTCAATCTTCAATCCTCAATACCCAATCTTCAATCCTCATTCCTCAATCCTCAATCCTCAATCCTCAATCTTCAATCCTCAATACTCAATTTGCAACCCTCAATCCTCAAACCTCAATCCTCAATCCTCATTCCTCAATCCTCAATACCCAATCCTCAATCCTCAGTACTCAATCCTCAATCCTCAATCCTCAATCTTCAACCCTGAATCCTCAATCGTCAATACTCAATCCTCAATCTTCAATCCTCAATACTCAATCTTCCATCCTCAATCCTCAATCCTCAATCCTCAATATTCAATCATCAATACTCAATCTTCAATCCTCATTCCTCAATCCCCAATTCTCAATCCTCAATCCTCAATCCTCAATCCTCAGTCCTCATACTCAATTCTCAATTCTCAATCCTCAATCCTCAATCCTCAATCTTCAATCCTCAATAATCAATCTCCAATCCTCAATCCTCAATCCTCGATCCTCAATCCTCAGGCATCAATACTCAATCTTCAATACTCAATCCTCAATCCTCAATCCTCAATCCTCAATCCTCAGACCTCAATCCTCAATCCTCAATATTCAATCATCAATACTCAATCTTCAATCCTCAATCGTCAATCCTCAATTCTCAATCCTCAATCCTCAGTCCTCAGTCGTCGAATCTCAATCCCCGACGCTTAGCACTCATCCTCAATCCTCAGTCCTCAATCCTCAATCCTCAAACCTAAATCCTCTGCCGTCAGTCCTGGTCCTCAATCCTCAAACCTCAATCCTCAATCCTCAATATTCAATCATCAATACTCGATCTTCAATCCTCAATCCTCAATCCTCAATCCTCAATCCTCAATCCTCAATCCTCAATCCTCAATATTCAATCATCAATACTCAATCTTCAACCCTCAATCTTCAATCCTCAATCCTCAATATTCAATCATCAATACTCAATCTTGAATACTCAATCTTCAATCCTCAATACTCAACCTTCAATCCTCAATCCTCAATCCTCAATCCTCAATCCTCAATCCTCAGGCATCAATACTCAATCTACAATATTCAATCCACAATCCTCAATCCTCAATCCTCAGGCATCAAAACTCAATCTACAATATTCAATCCACAATCCTTAATCCTCAATCCACAATCCTCAACCTTCAATACTCAATACTCAATCTTCAATCCTCAATCCTCAATCCTCAATCCCCAATCCTCAATCCTCAATCCTCAATATTCAATCCTCAATACTCAATCTTCAATCATCAATCCTCAATCCTCAAATCTCAGTCGTCAATCCTCAGTCATCAATCCTCAATCTTCAATACTCAATCGTCAATCCTTAGTCCTCAATCCTCAATCCTCGATCCTCGTTCCTCAAACCTCAATCCTCAACCCTCAGTCTTCATCCTCAATCCTCAAACCTCAATCCTCAACCCTCAATATTCAATCATCATTACTCAATCTTCAATCCTCAATCCTCAAACCTCAATCCTCAATCCTCATTCTGCAATACTAAACACCCAATCCTCAATCCTCAATCCTCAATCCTCAATCCTCAATCCTCAATCTTCAACCCTGAATCCTCAATCCTCAATACTCAATCCTCAATCTTCAATCCTCAATACTCAATCTTCAATCCTCAATCCTCAATCCTCAATCCTCAATATTCAATCATCAATACTCAATCTTCAATCCTCATTCCTCAATCTTCAATTCTCAATCCTCAATCCTCAATCCTCAATCCTTAATCCTCAATCCTCAATCCTCAATCCTCAATCCTCAATCCTCAATCCTCAATCCTCAATCCTCAATCCGCAATATTCAATCCTCAATACTCAATCTTCAATTATCGATGCTCAATCCTCAATTCTCAGTCGTCAATCCTCAGTCATCAATCCTCAATCTTCAATACTCAATCGTCAATCCTTAGTCCTCAATCCTCAATCCTCAATCATCGTTCCTCAAACCTCAATCCTCAACCCTCAGTCTTCATCCTCAATCCTCAAACCTCAATCCTCAATCCTCAATATTCAATCATCAATACTCAATCTTCAATCCACAATCCTCAAACCTCAATCCTCAATCCACATTCTTCAATCCTAAATACCCAATCCTTAATCTTCAATCCTCAATCCTCAATCCTCAATTCTCAATCCTCAATCCTTAATTCTCAGACCTCAAACATCAATATTCAACCCTCAGTCCTCGTCCTCAATCCACAACCCTCAATCCTCAGTCCTCAATATTCAATCATAAATATTCAATCTTCAATCCTCAATCCTCAATCCTCAATCCTCAATCCTCAATCCTCAGTCCTCAACCCTGAATCCTCAATACTCTATCCTCTATCTTCAATCTTCAATCCTCAATACTCAATCTTCAATCCTCAATCCTCAATCGTCAATCCTCAATCCTCAATTTTCAATCCTCAACACTCAATCTTCAATCCTCAATCCTCAATCCTCAATCCTCAATCCTCATTCTTCAATCCTCAATACCCAATCCTCAATCTTCAATCCTCAATCCTCAATCCTCAATCCTAATTCCTCAATCCTCATTCTACAATCCTCAATACCCAATCCTCAATTTCAATCCTCAATCCTCAATCCTCATTTCTCAATCCTCAATCCTCAACCCTCAGCCTCATCCTCCATCCTCAGTACTCAATCCTCTATCCTCAATCTTCAATCCTCAATACTCAATCTTCAATCCTCATTCCTCAATCCTCAATCCTCAATCCTCAATCTTCAATCCTCATTCCCCAACCCTCAGTCCTCATTCCTCAAACCTCAATCCTCAACCCTCAGTCCTCATACTCAATTCTCAATTCTCAATCCTCAATCCTCTATCCTCAATCCACAATCCTCAGCCTTCAATACTCAATAATCAATTTCCAATCCTAGATCCTCAATCCTCAATCCTCAATCCTCAATCCTCAATCTTCAATCCTCAATCCTCAATCCTCAATCCTCAAACCTCAATCCTCAATCCTCAATATTCAATCATCAATACTCAATCTTCGATCCTCAATCCTCAATCCTCGATCCTCAATCCTCAATCCTCAATCCTCAATCCTCAATCCTCAATCCTCAATCCTCAATCCACAATCCTCAGCCTTCAATACTCAATAATCAATTTCCAATCCTAGATCCTCAATCCTCAATCCTCAATCCTCAATCCTCAATCTTCAATCCTCATTCTTGAATCCTCAATATTCAATCATCAATACTCAATCTTCAATCCTCAATCCTCAATCCTCAATCCTCAATCCTCAATCCTCAATCCTCAATATTCAATCATCAATACGCAATCTTCAACCCTCAATCTTCAATCCTCAATAGTCAATCTTCAATCATCAATCCTCAATCCTCAATTCTCAGTCGTCAATCCTCAGCCATCATTCCTCAATCTTCAATACTCAATCGTCAATCCTTAGTCCTCAATCCTCAATCCTCAATCCTCGTTCCTCAAACCTCAATCCTCAACCCTCAGACTTCATCCTCAATCCTCAAACCTCAATCCTCAATCCTCAATATTCAATCATCAATACTCAATCTTCAATCCTCAATCCTAAAACCTCAATCCTCAGTCCTCATTCTTCAATCCTAAATACCCAATCCTCAATCTTCAATCCTCAATCCTCAATTCTCAATTCTCAATCCTCAATCCTTAATCCTCAGACCTCAAACGTCAATATTCAACCCTCAGTCCTCGTCCTCAATCCACAACCCTCAATCCTCAATCCTCAATCCTCAATCTTCAACCCTGAATCCTCAATCCTCAATACTCAATCCTCAATCTTCAATCCTCAATACTCAATCTTCAATCCTCAATCCTCAATCCTCAATCCTCAATATTCAATCATCAATACTCAATCTTCAATCCTCAATCCTCAATCCTCAATTCTCAATCCTGAATCCTCAATCCTCAATCCTCAATCCTCAATCCTCAATCCACAATCCTCAAGCTTCTATACTCAATATTCAATCTCCAATCCTAGATCCTCAATCCTCAATCTTCAATCCTCAATTCTCAATCTTCAATCCTCGATCCTCAATCATCAATCCTCAATCCTCAATCCTCAGGCATCAATACTCAACCTTCAATGCTCAATCCTCAATGCTCAATCCTCAATCCTCATTCCCCAACCCTCAGTCCTCATTCCTCAAACCTCAATCCTCAACCCTCAGTCCTCATACTCAATTCTCAATTCTCAATCCTCAATCCTCAATCCTCAATCTTCAATCCTCAATAGTCAATCTCCAATCCTCAATCCTCAATCCTCGATCCTCAATCCTCAGGCATCAATACTCAATCTTCAATACTCAATCCTCAATCCTCAATCCTCAATCCTCAATCCTCAATCCTCAAACCTCAATCCTCAATCCTCAATATTCAATCATCAATACTCAATCTTCGATCCTCAATCCTCAATCCTCAATCCTCAATCCTCAATCCTCAATCCTCAATCCTCAATCCTCAATCCTCAATCCTCAATCCACAATCCTCAGCCGTCAATACTCAATAATCAATTTCCAATCCTAGATCCTCAATCCTCAATCCTCAATCCTCAATCCTCAATCCTCATTCTTCAATCCTCAATATTCCATCATCAATACTCAATCTTCAATCCACAATCCTCAATCCTCAATCCTCAATCCTCAAACCTCAATCCTCAATCCTCAATATTCAATCATCAATACTCAATCTTCGATCCTCAATCCTCAATCCTCAATCCTCAATCCTCAATCCTCAATCCTCAATCCTCAATCCTCAATCCTGAATCCTCAATCCACAATCCTCAGCCTTCAATACTCAATAATCAATTTCCAATCCTAGATCCTCAATCCTCAATCCTCAATCCTCAATCCTCAATCCTCATTCTTCAATCCTCAATATTCAATCATCAATACTCAATCCTAAAACCTCAATCCTCAATCCTCATTCTTCAATCCTAAATTCCCAATCCTCAATCTTCAATCCTCAATCCTCAATACTCAATTCTCAAACCTCAATCCTCAATCCTCAATATTCAATCATCAATACTCGATCTTCAATCCTCAATCCTCAATCCTCAATCCTCAATCCTCAATCCTCAATCCTCAATCCTCAATATTCAATCATCAATACTCAATCTTCAACCCTCAATCTTCAATCCTCAATACTCAATCTTCAATCCTCAATCCTCAATCCTCAATCCTCAATCCTCAATCCTCAGGCATCAATACTCAATCTACAATATTCAATCCTCAATCCTTAATCCTCAATCCACAATCCTCAACCTTCAATACTCAATACTCAATCTTCAATCCTGAATCCTCAATCCTCAATCCTCAATCCTCAATCCGCAATATTCAGTCCTCAATACTAAATCTTCAATCATCAATCCTCAATCCTCAATTCTCAGTCGTCAATCCTCAGTCATCAATCCTCAATCTTCAATACTCAATCGTCAATCCTTAGTCCTCAATCCTCAATCCTCAATCCTCGTTCCTCAAACCTCAATCCTCAACCCTCAGTCTTCATCCTCAATCCTCAAACCTCAATACTCAATCCTCAATATTCAATCATCAATACTCAATCTTCAATCCCCAATCCTCAAACCTCAATCCTCAATCCTCATTCTTCAATCCTAAATACCCAATCCTTAATCTGCAATCCTCAATCCTCAATCCTCAATTCTCAATCCTCAATCCTTAATCCTCAGACCTCAAACATCAATATTCAACCCTCAGTCCTCGTCCTCAATCCGCAACACTCAATCCTCAGTCCTCAATATTCAATCATAAATATTCAATCTTCAATCCTCAATCCTCAATCCTCAATCCTCAATCCTCAATCCTCAATATTCAACCCTGAATCCTCAATCCTCAATACTCAATCCTCAATCCTCAATCCTCAATCCTCATTCGTCAATCCTCAATACCCAATCCTCAATCTTCAATCCTCAATCCTCAATCCTCAATCCTAATTCCTCAATCCTCATTCTTCAATCCTAAATACCCAATCCTCAATTTCAATCCTCAATCCTCATTTCTCAATCCTCAATCCTCAACCCTCAGCCCTCATCCTCCATCCTCAGTACTCAATCCTCTATCCTCAATCTTCAATCCTCAATACTCAATCTTCAATCCTCATTCCTCAATCGTCAATCCTCAATCCTCAATCTTCAATCCTCAATACTCAATCTGCAAACCTCAATCCTCAAACCTCAATCCTCAATCCTCATTCCTCAATCCTCAATACCCAATCCTCAATCCTCAATTCTCAATACTCAATCTTCAATCCTCAATCCTCTATCCTCAATCCTCAGTCCTCAATCCTCAATTCTCAATCCTGAATCCTCATTCCCCAACCCTCAATCCTCATTCTTCAAACCTCAATCCTCAAACCTCAGTCCTCATACTCAATTCTCAATTCTCAATTCTCAATCCTCAATCCTCAATCTTCAATCCTCAATAATCAATCTCCAATCCTCAATCCTCAATCCTCGATCCTCAATCCTCAGGCATCAATACTCAATCTTCAATACTCAATCCTCAATCCTCAATCCTCAATCCTCAATCCTCAAACCTCAATCCTCAATCCTCAATATTCAATCATCAATACTCAATCTTCAATCCTCAATCCTCAATCCTCAATCCTCAATCCTCAATCCTCAATCCTCAATCCTCAATCTTCAATCCTCAATCCTCAATCCTCAATCCACAATCCTCAACCTTCAATACTCAATAATCAATCTCCAATCCTAGATCCTCAATCCTCAATCCTCAATCCTCATTCCTCAATCCTCAATACCCAATCCTCAGTCTTCAATCCCCAAACATCAATCCTCAATTCTCAATCCTCAATCCTCAGTCCTCAGTCGTCGAATCTCAATCCCCGACGCTTAGCACGCATCCTCAATCCTCAGTCCTCAATCCTCAATCCTCAAACCTAAATCCTCTGCCTTCAGTCCTCGTCCTCAATCCTCAAACCTCAATCCCCAATCCTCAATATTCAATCAGCAATACTCAATCTTCAATCCTCAATCCTCAATCCTCAATCCTCAATCCTCAATCCTCAATCCTCAATATTCAATCATCAATACTCAATCTTCAACCCTCAATCTTCAATCCTCAATACTCAATCTTCCATCCTCAATCCTCAATCCTCAATCCTCATCCTCAATCCTCAGGCATCAATACTCAATCTACAATATTCAATCCTCCATCCTTAATCCTCAATCCACAATCCTCAACCTTCAATACTCAATACTCAATCTTCAATCCTCAATCCTCAATCCTCAATCCTCAATCCTCAATCCTCAATCCGCAATATTCAATCCGCAATACTCAATCTTCGATCATCAGTCCTCAATCCTCAATTCTCAGTCGTCAATCCTCAGTCATCAATCCTCAATCTTCAATACTCAATCGTCAATCCATAGTCCTCAATCCTCAATCGTCAATCCTCGTTCCTCAAACCTCAATCCTCAACCCTCAGTCTTCATCCTCAATCCTCAAACCTCAATCCTCAATCCTCAATATTCAATCATCAATACTCAATCTTCAATCCCCAATCCTCAAACCTCAATCCTCAATCCTCACTCTACAATCCTAAATACCCAATCCTTAATCTTCAATCCTTAATCCTCAATCCTCAATTCTCAATCCTCAATCCTTAATCCTCAGACCTCAAACATCAATATTCAACCCTCAGTCCTCGTCCTCAATCCACAACCCTCAATCCTCAGTCCTCAATATTCAATCATAAATATTCAATCATCAATCCTCAATCCTCAATCCTCAATCCTCAATCCTCATTCTTCATTCCTCAATACCCAATCCTCAATCTTCAATCCTCAATCCTCAATCCTCAATCCTAATTCCTCAATCCTCATTCTTCAATCCTCAATACCCAATCCTCAATTTCAATCCTCAATCCTCAATCCTCATTTCTCAATCCTCAATCCTCAACCCTCAGCCCTCATCCTCCATCCTCAGTACTCAATCCTCTTTCCTCAATCTTCAATCCTCAATACTCAATCTTCAATCCTCATTCCTCAATCCTCAATCCTCAATCCTCAATCTTCAATCCTCAAACATCTATCCTCAATTCTCAATCCTCAATCCTCAGTCCTCAGTCGTCGAACATCAATCCCCGACCCTTAGCACTCATCCTCAATCCTCATCCCTCAATCCTCAATCCTCAAACCTAAATCCTCTACCGTCAGTCCTCGTCCTCAATCCTCAAACCTCAATCCTCAATCCTCAATATTCAATCATCAATTCTAAATCTTCAATCCTCAATCCTCAATCCACAATCCTCAGCATTCAATACTCAATAATCAATTTCCAATCCTAGATCCTCAATCCTCAATCCTCAATCCTCAATCCTCAATCCTCAATCTTCAATCCCCAATACTCAATCTTCAATCCTCAATCCTCAATACTCAATCCTCAATCCTCAAGCCTCAGGCATCAATACTCAATCTTCAATACTCAATCCTCAATCCTCAATCCTCTATCCTCAATCCTCAACCATCAATCCTCATTCCTCAAACCTCAATCCTCAACCCTCAGTCCTCATCCTCAATTCTCAATTCTCAATCCTCAATCCTCAGTCGTCAATATTCAATCATCAATATTCAATCTTCAATCCTCAATCCTCAATCCTCAATCCTCGATCCCCAATCCTCAATTTTCAATCCTGAATCCTCAATCCTCAATACTCAATCCTCAATCTTCAATTCTCAATACCCAATCTTCAATCCTCAATCCTCAATCCTCAATCCTCAATCCTCAATCCTCAATCCTCAATCCTCAATCCTCAGGCATCAGTACTCAATCTACAATATTCAATCCACAATCCTCAATCCTCAATCCTCAGGCATCAAAACTCAATCTACAATATTCAATCCACAATCCTTAATCCTCAATCCACAATCCTCAACCTTCAATACTAAATACTCAATCTTCAATCCTCAATCCTCAATCCTCAATCCTCAATCCTCAATCCTCAATCCTCAATATTCAATCCTCAATACACAATCTTCAATCATCAATCCTCAATCCTCAATTCTCAGTCGTCAATCCTCAGTCATCAATCCTCAATCTTCAATACTCAATCGTCAATCCTTAGTCCTCAATCCTCAATCCTCGATCCTCGTTCCTCAAACCTCAATCCTCAACCGTCAGTCTTCATCCTCAATCCTCAAACCTCAATCCTCAACCCTCAATATTCAATCATCAATACTCAATCTTCAATCCTCAATCCTCAAACCTCAATCCTCAGTCTTCAATCCTCAATCCTCAATCCTCAATCTTCAATCCTCAATCCTCAATCCTCAATCCACAATCCTCAACCTTCAATACTAAATACTCAATCTTCAATCCTCAATCCTCAATCCTCAATCCTCAATCCTCAATCCTCAATCCTCAATATTCAATCCTCAATACTCAATCTTCAATCATCAATCCTCAATCCTCAATCCTCAATCCTCAATCCTCAATCCTCAATCCTCAATCTTCAACCCTGAATCCTCAATCCTCAATACTCAATCCTCAATCTTCAATCCACAATACTCAATCTTCAATCCTCAATCCTCAATCCTCAATCCTCAATATTCAATCATCAATACTCAATCTTCAATCCTCAATCCTCAATCCTCAATTCTCAATCCTCAATCCTCAATCCTCAATCCTTAATCCTCAATCCTCAATCCTCAATCCTCAATCCTCAATCCTCAATCCTCAATCCTCAATCCGCAATATTCAATCCTCAATACTCAATCTTCAATCATCAATCCTCAATCCTCAATTCTCAGTCGTCAATCCTCAGTCATCAATCCTCAATCTTCAATACTCAATCGTCAATCCTTAGTCCTCAATCCTCAATCCTCAATCATCGTTCCTCAAACCTCAATCCTCAACCCTCAGTCTTCATCCTCAATCCTCAAACCTCAATCCTCAATCCTCAATTTTCAATCATCAATACTCTATCTTCAATCCACAATACTCAAACCTCAATCCTCAATCCACATTCTTCAATCCTAAATACCCAATCCTTAATCTTCAATCCTCAATCCTGAATCCTCAATTCTCAATCCTCAATCCTTAATCCTCAGACCTCAAACATCAATATTCAACCCTCAGACCTCGTCCTCAATCCACAACCCTCAATCCTCAGTCCTCAATATTCAATCATAAATATTCAATCTTCAATCCTCAATCCTCAATCCTCAATCCTCAGTCTTCAACCCTGAATCCTCAATACTCAATCCTCAATCTTCAATCCTCAATACTCAATCTTCAATCCTCAATCCTCAATCGTCAATCCTCAATCCTCAATTTTCAATCCTCAACACTCAATCTTCAATCCTCAATCCTCAATCCTCAATCCTCAATCCTCATTCTTCAATCCTCAATACCCAATCCTCAATCTTCAGTCCTCAATCCTCAATCCTCAATCCTAATTCCTCAATCCTCATTCTTCAATCCTCAATACCCAATCCTCAATTTCTATCCTCAATCCTCAATCCTCATTTCTCAATCCTCAACCCTCAACCCTCAGCCCTCATCCTCCATCCTCAGTACTCAGTCCTCTATCCTCAATCTTCAATCCTCAATACTCAATCTTCAATCCTCATACCTCAATCCTCAATCCTCAATCCTCAATCTTCAATCCTCTAACATCAATCCTCAATTCTCAATCCTCAATCCTCAGTCCTCAGTCGTCGAACCTCAATCCCCGACCCTTAGCACTCATCCTCAATCCTCGTTCCTCAATCCTCAATCCTCAAACCTAAATCCTCTACCGTCAGTCCTCGTCCTCAATCCTTAAACCTCAATCCTCTATCCTCAATATTCAATCATCAATACTCAATCCTGAATCTTGAATCCTCAATACCCAATCTTCAATCCTCAATCCTCAATCCTCAATCCTCAATCCTCAATCTTCAATCCACAACACTAATCTTCAATACTCAATCCCCAATCCTCAATCCTCAATCCTCATTCTTCAATCCTCAATACCCAATCCTCAATCTTCAATCCTCAATCCTCAATCCTCAATTCTAATTCCTCAATCCTCATTCTTCAATCCTCAATACCCAATCCTCAATTTCAATCCTCAATCCTCAATCCTCATTTCTCAATCCTCAATCTTCAACCCTCAGCCCTCATCCTCCATCCTCAGTACTCAATCCTCATTCCTCAATCCTCAATCCTCAATCCTCAATCTTCAATCGCCAATACTCAATCTGCAATCCCCAATACTCAAACCTCAATCCTCAATCCTCATTACTCAAACCTCAATACCCAATCCTCAATCCTCAATCCTCAATCCTCAATCCTCAATATTCAATCATCAATACTCAATCTTGAATCCTCAATCTTCAATCCTCAATACTCAACCTTCAATCCTCAATCCTCAATCCTCAATCCTCAATCCTCAATCCTCAGGCACCAATACTCAATCTACAATATTCAATCCACAATCCTCAATCCTCAATCCTCAAGCATCAATACTCAATCTACAATATTCAATCCACAATCCTTAATCCTCAATCCACAATCCTCAACCTTCAATACTCAATACTCAATCTTCAATCCTCAATCCTCAATCCTCAATCCTCAATCCTCAATCCTCAATCCTCAATATTCAATCCTCAATACTCAATCTTCAATCATCAATCCTCAATCCTCAATTATCAGTTGTCAATCCTCAGTCATCAATCCTCAATCTTCAATACTCAATCGTCAAACCTTAGTCCTCAATCCTCAATCCTCGATCCTCGTTCCTCAAACCTCAATCCTCAACCCTCAGTCTTCATCCTCAATCCTCAAACCTCAATCCTCAACCCTCAATATTCAATCATCAATACTCAATCTTCAATCCTCAATCCTCAAACCTCAATCCTCAATCCTCATTCTTCAATACTAAACACCCAATCCTCAATCCTCAATCCTCAATCCTCAATCCTCAATCCTCAATCTTCAACCCTGAATCCTCAATCCTCAAAACTCAATCCTCAATCTTCAATCCTCAATACTCAATCTTCAATCCTCAATCCTCAATCCTCAATCCTCAATATTCAATCATCAATACTCAATCTTCAATCCTCAATCCTCAATCCTCAATTCTCAATCCTCAATCCTCAATCCTCAATCCTCAATCCGCAATCCTCAATCCTCAATCCTCAATCCTCAATCCTCAATCCTCAATCCTCAATTCGCAATATTCAATCCTCAATACTCAATCTTCAATCATCAATCCTCAATCCTCAATTCTCAGTCGTCAATCCTCAGTCATCAATCCTCAATCTTCAATACTCAATCGTCAATCCTTAGTTCCCAATCCTCAATCCTCAATCATCGTTCCTCAAACCTCAATCCTCAACCCTCAGTCATCATCCTCAATCCTCAAACCTCAATCCTCAATCCTCAATATTCAATCATCAATGCTCAATCTTCAATCCCCAATCCTCAAACCTCAATCCTCAATCCACATTCTTCAATCCTAAATACCCAATCCTTAATCTTCAATCCTCAATCCTCAATCCTCAATTCTCAATCCTCAATCCTTAATCCTCAGACCTCAAACATCAATATTCAACCCTCAGTCCTCGTCCTCAATCCACAACCCTCAATCCTCAGTCCTCAATATTCAATCATAAATATTCAATCTTCATTCCTCAATCCTCAATCCTCAATCCTCAATCCTCAATCCTCAGTCTTCAACCCTGAATCCTCAATACTCAATCCTCAATCTTCAATCCTCAATACTCAATCTTCAATCCTCAGTCCTCAATCGTCAATCCTCAGTCCTCAATTTTCAATCCTCAACACTCAATCTTCAATCCTCAATCCTCAATCCTCAATCCTCAATCCTCATTCTTCAATCCTCAATACCCAATCCTCAATCTTTTAGTCCTCAATCCTCAATCCTCAATCCTAATTCCTCAATCCTCATTCTTCAATCCTCAATACCCAATCCTCAATTTCTATCCTCAATCCTCAATCCTCATTTCTCAATCCTCAACCCTCAACCCTCAGCCCTCAACGTCCATCCTCAGTACTCAGTCCTCTATCCTCAATCTTCAATCCTCAATACTCAATCTTCAATCCTCATTCCTCAATCCTCAATCCCCAATCCTCAATCTTCAACCCTCAAACATCAATCCTCAATCCTCAAACCTCAATCCTCAATCCTCAATATTCAATCATCAATACTCAATCTTCAATCCTTAATCCTCAATCTTCAATCCCCAATCCCCAGTACTCAATCTTCAATCCTCAATGCTCAATCCTCAATCCTCAATCCTCAGTCCTCAGACCTCAATCTTCAATCCTCAAACCTCAATCCTCAACCGTCAGTCCTCATACTCCAACCTCAATCCTCAATCCTCAATCCTCAATCTTCAATCCCCAATACTCAATCTTCAATCCTCAATCCTCAATACTCAATCCTCAATCCTCAAGCCTCAGGCATCAATACCCAATCTTCAATACTCAATCCTCAATTCTCAATCCTCAATCCTCAATCCTCAACCATCAATCCTCATTCCTCAAACCTCAATCCTCAACCCTCAGTCCTCATCCTCAATTCTCAATTCTCAATCCTCAATCCTCAATCCTCAATCTTCAATCCTCAATAATCAATCTCCGATCCTAGGTCCTCAATCCCCAACCTTCAATCGTTAATCCTCAATCTTCAATCCTCAATCCCCAGTCATCAATCTTCAATCCTCAATGCTCAATCCTCAATCCTCAATCCTCAGTCCTCAATCCCCTATCCTTAATCCTCAAACCTCAATCCTCAACCGTCAGTCCTCGTCCTCAATCCTCAAACCTCAATCATCAATCCTCAATATTCAATCATCAATACCCAATCTTCAATCCTCAATCCTCAAACCTCAATCCTCAATCCTCATTCTTCAATCCTAAATACCCAATCCTCAATTTCCAATCCTCAATCCTCAATCCTCAATTCTCAATCCTCAATCCTTAATCCTCAGACCTCAAACATCAATATTCAACCCTCAGTCCTCGTCCTCAATCCACAACCCTCAATCCTCAGTCCTCAATATTCAATCATCAATATTCAATCTTCAATCCTCAATCCTCAATCCTCAATCCTCAATCCTCAATCCTCAATCCTCAATTTTCAACCCTGAATCCTCAATCCTCAATACTCAATCCTCTATCTTCAATCCTCAATACTCAATCTTCAATCCTTAATCCTCAATCTGCAATCCCGAATCCCCAGTACTCAATCTTCAATCCTCAATGCTATATCCTCAATCCTCAATCCTCAGTCCTCAGTCCTCAATCTTCAATCCTCAAACCTCAATCCTCAACCGTCAGTCCTCATTCTCCATCCTCAATCCTCAATCCTCAATCCTCAATCTTCAATCCCCAATACTAAATCTTCAATCCTCAATCCTCAATCCTCAATCCTCAATCCTCAATCCTCAGGTATCAATACTCAATCTTCAATACTCAATCCTCAATCCTCAATCCTCAATCCTCAATCCTCAATCCTCAATCATCAATCCTCATTCCTCAAACCTCAATCCTCAACCCTCAGTCCTCATCCTCAATTCTCAATTCTCAATCCTCAATCGTCAATCCTCAATCTTCAATCCTCAATAATCAATCTCCGATCCTAGATCCTCAATCCCCAATCTTCAATCGTTAATCCTCAATATTCAATCCTCAATCCCCAGTCATCAATCTTCAATCCTCAATGCTCAATCCTCAATCCTCAATCCTCAATCCTCAGTCCTCAATCCCCAATCCTCAATCCTCTAACCTCAATCCTCAACCGTCAGTCCTCGTCCTCAATCCTCAAACCTCAATCCTCAATCCTCAATATTCAATCGACAACACTCAATCATCAATCCTCAATCCTCAAACCTCAATCCTCAATCCTCATTCTTCAATCCTAAATACCCAATCCTCAATCTTCAATCCTCAATCCTCAATCCTCAATTCTCAATCCTCAATCCTTAATACTCAGATCTCAAACATCAATATTCAACCCTCAGCCCTCGTCCTCAATCCACAACCCTCAATCCTCAGTCCTCAATATTCAATCATCAATATTCAATCTTCAATCCTCAATCCTCAATCCTCAATCCTCGATCCTCAATCCTCAATTTTCAATCCTGAATCCTCAATCCTCAATACTCAATCCTCAATCTTCAATCCTCAATACCCAATCTTCAATCCTCAATCCTCAATCCTCAATCCTCAATCCTCAATCTTCAATCCTCAACACTAATCTTCAATCCTCAATCCCCAATCCTCAATCCTCAATCCTCATTCTTCAATCCTCAATCTTCAATCCTCAATCCTCAATCCTCAATCCTAATTCCTCAACCCTCATTCTTCAATCCTCAATACCCAATCCTCAATTTCAATCCTCAATCCTCAATCCTCATTTCTCAATCCTCAATCTTCAACCCTCAGCCTTCATCCTCCATCCTCAGTACTCAATCCTCTATCCTCAATCTTCAATCCTCAATACTCAATCTTCGATCCTCATTCCTCAATCCTCAATCCTCAATCCTCAATCTTCAATCGCCAATACTCAATCTGCAATCCCCAATACTCAAACCTCAATCCTCAATCCTCATTACTCAATCCTCAATACCCAATCCTCAATCCTCAATCCTCAATATTCAATCATCAATACTCAATCTTGAATACTCAATCTTCAATCCTCAATACTCAACTTTCAATCCTCAATCCTCAATCCTCAATCCTCAATCCTCAATCCTCAGGCATCAATACTCAATCTACTATATTCAATCCACAATACTCAATCATCGTTCCTCAAACCTCAATCCTCAACCCTTAGTCTTCATCCTCAATCCTCAAACCTCAATCCTCAATCCTCAATATTCAATCATCAATACTCTATCTTCAATCCACAATACTCAAACCTCAATCCTCAATCCACATTCTTCAATCCTAAATACCCAATCCTTAATCTTCAATCCTCAATCCTGAATCCTCAATTCTCAATCCTCAATCCTTAATCCTCAGACCTCAAACATCAATATTCAACCCTCAGACCTCGTCCTCAATCTACAACACTCAATCCTCAGTCCTCAATATTCAATCATAAATATTCAATCTTCAATCCTCAATCCTCAATCCTCAATCCTCAATCCTCAATCCTCAGTCTTCAACCCTGAATCCTCAATACTCAATCCTCAATCTTCAATCCTCAATACTCAATCTTCAATCCTCAATCCTCAATCGTCAATCCTCAATCCTCAATTTTCAATCCTCAACACTCAATCTTCAATCCTCAATCCTCAATTTTCAATCCTCAACACTCAATCTTCAATCCTCAATCCTCAATCCTCAATCCTCAATCCTCATTCTTCAATCCTCAATACCCAATCCTCAATCTTCAATCCTCAATCCTCAATCCTCAATCCTAATTCCTCAATCCTCATTCTACAATCCTCAATACCCAATCCTCAATTTCAATCCTCAATCCTCAATCCTCATTTCTCAATCCTCAATCCTCAACCCTCAGCCTCATCCTCCATCCTCAGTACTCAATCCTCTAACCTCAATCTTCAATCCTCAATACTCAATCTTCAATCCTCATTCCTCAATCCTCAATCCTCAATCCTCAATCTTCAATCCTCAATCCTTAATCCTCACTCGTCAATCCTAAATACCCAATCCTTAATCTTCAATCCTCAATCCTCAATCCTCAATCCTCAATCCTCAATCCTCAATCCTCAACCCTCAATCCTCAATCATCAATCCTCAATCCTCAATCCACAATCCGCAACATTCAATCCGCAATATTCAATCTTCAATACTCAATCTTCAATCCTCAATCGCCAACCCTCAATCCTCATTCCTCTAACCTCAACCCTCAACCCTCAGTCCTCATACTCAATTCTCAATTCTCAATCCTCAATCCATAATCCTCAATCTTCAGTCCTCAATAATCAATCTCCAATTCTAGATCCTCAATCCCCAATCTTCAATCCTTAATCCTCAATCTTCAATCCCCAATCGCCAGTACTCAATCTTCAATCCTCAATGCTCAATCCTCAAACCTCAATCCTCAGTCCTCAATCCTCAATCCTCAATCCTCAATCCTCAACCCTCAGCCCTCATCCTCCATCCTCAAACCTCAATCCACAATCCTCGATCTTCAATCCTCAATTCTCAATCTTCAATCCTCGATCCTCAATCATCAATCCTCAATCCTCAATCCTCAGGCATCAATACTCAACCTTCAATGCTCAATCCTCAATCCTCAATCCTCAATCCTCATTCCCCAACCCTCAGTCCTCATTCCTCAAACCTCAATCCTCAACCCTCAGTCCTCATACTCAATTCTCAATTCTCAATCCTCAATCCTCTATCCTCAATCTTCAATCCTCAATAGTCATTCTCCAATCCTCAATCCTCAATCCTCGATCCTCAATCCTCAGGCATCAATACTCAATCTTCAATACTCAATCCACAATCCTCAATCCTCAATCCTCAATCCTCAAACCTCAATCCTCAATCCTCAATATTCAATCATCAATACTCAATCTTCGATCCTCAATCCTCAATCCTCGATCCTCAATCCTCAATCCTCAATCCTCAATCCTCAATCCTCAATCCTCAATCCTCAATCCACAATCCTCAGCCTTCAATACTCAATAATCAATTTCCAATCCTAGATCCTCAATCCTCAATCCTCAATCCTCAATCCTCAATCCTCAATCCTCATTCTTGAATCCTCAATATTCAATCATCAATACTCAATCTTCAATCCTCAATCCTCAATCCTCAATCCTCAATCCTCAATCCTCAATCCTCAATATTCAATCATCAATACGCAATCTTCAACCCTCAATCTTCAATCCTCAATAGTCAATCTTCAATCATCAATCCTCAATCCTCAATTCTCAGTCGTCAATCCTCAGCCATCATTCCTCAATCTTCAATACTCAATCGTCAATCCTTAGTCCTCAATCCTCAATCCTCAATCCTCGTTCCTCAAACCTCAATCCTCAACCCTCAGACTTCATCCTCAATCCTCAAACCTCAATCCTCAATCCTCAATATTCAATCATCAATACTCAATCTTCAATCCTCAATCCTAAAACCTCAATCCTCAGTCCTCATTCTTCAATCCTAAATACCCAATCCTCAATCTTCAATCCTCAATCCTCAATTCTCAATTCTCAATCCTCAATCCTTAATCCTCAGACCTCAAACGTCAATATTCAACCCTCAGTCCTCGTCCTCAATCCACAACCCGCAATCCTCAATCCTCAATCCTCAATCTTCAACCCTGAATCCTCAATCCTCAATACTCAATCCTCAATCTTCAATCCTCAATACTCAATCTTCAATCCTCAATCCTCAATCCTCAATCCTCAATATTCAATCATCAATACTCAATCTTCAATCCTCAATCCTCAATCCTCAATTCTCAATCCTGAATCCTCAATCCTCAATCCTCAATCCTCAATCCTCAATCCACAATCCTCAAGCTTCTATACTCAATATTCAATCTCCAATCCTAGATCCTCAATCCTCAATCTTCAATCCTCAATTCTCAATCTTCAATCCTCGATCCTCAATCATCAATCCTCAATCCTCAATCCTCAGGCATCAATACTCAACCTTCAATGCTCAATCCTCAATGCTCAATCCTCAATCCTCATTCCCCAACCCTCAGTCCTCATTCCTCAAACCTCAATCCTCAACCCTCAGTCCTCATACTCAATTCTCAATTCTCAATCCTCAATCCTCAATCATCAATCTTCAATCCTCAATAGTCAATCTCCAATCCTCAATCCTCAATCCTCGATCCTCAATCCTCAGGCATCAATACTCAATCTTCAATACTCAATCCTCAATCCTCAATCCTCAATCCTCAATCCTCAATCCTCAAACCTCAATCCTCAATCCTCAATATTCAATCATCAATACTCAATCTTCGATCCTCAATCCTCAATCCTCAATCCTCAATCCTCAATCCTCAATCCTCAATCCTCAATCCTCAATCCTCAATCCTCAATCCACAATCCTCAGCCGTCAATACTCAATAATCAATTTCCAATCCTAGATCCTCAATCCTCAATCCTCAATCCTCAATCCTCAATCCTCATTCTTCAATCCTCAATATTCCATCATCAATACTCAATCTTCAATCCACAATCCTCAATCCTCAATCCTCAATCCTCAAACCTCAATCCTCAATCCTCAATATTCAATCATCAATACTCAATCTTCGATCCTCAATCCTCAATCCTCAATCCTCAATCCTCAATCCTCAATCCTCAATCCTCAATCCTCAATCCTGAATCCTCAATCCACAATCCTCAGCCTTCAATACTCAATAATCAATTTCCAATCCTAGATCCTCAATCCTCAATCCTCAATCCTCAATCCTCAATCCTCATTCTTCAATCCTCAATATTCAATCATCAATACTCAATCCTAAAACCTCAATCCTCAATCCTCATTCTTCAATCCTAAATTCCCAATCCTCAATCTTCAATCCTCAATCCTCAATACTCAATTCTCAAACCTCAATCCTCAATCCTCAATATTCAATCATCAATACTCGATCTTCAATCCTCAATCCTCAATCCTCAATCCTCAATCCTCAATCCTCAATCCTCAATCCTCAATATTCAATCATCAATACTCAATCTTCAACCCTCAATCTTCAATCCTCAATACTCAATCTTCAATCCTCAATCCTCAATCCTCAATCCTCAATCCTCAATCCTCAGGCATCAATACTCAATCTACAATATTCAATCCTCAATCCTTAATCCTCAATCCACAATCCTCAACCTTCAATACTCAATACTCAATCTTCAATCCTGAATCCTCAATCCTCAATCCTCAATCCTCAATCCGCAATATTCAGTCCTCAATACTAAATCTTCAATCATCAATCCTCAATCCTCAATTCTCAGTCGTCAATCCTCAGTCATCAATCCTCAATCTTCAATACTCAATCGTCAATCCTTAGTCCTCAATCCTCAATCCTCAATCCTCGTTCCTCAAACCTCAATCCTCAACCCTCAGTCTTCATCCTCAATCCTCAAACCTCAATACTCAATCCTCAATATTCAATCATCAATACTCAATCTTCAATCCCCAATCCTCAAACCTCAATCCTCAATCCTCATTCTTCAATCCTAAATACCCAATCCTTAATCTGCAATCCTCAATCCTCAATCCTCAATTCTCAATCCTCAATCCTTAATCCTCAGACCTCAAACATCAATATTCAACCCTCAGTCCTCGTCCTCAATCCGCAACACTCAATCCTCAGTCCTCAATATTCAATCATAAATATTCAATCTTCAATCCTCAATCCTCAATCCTCAATCCTCAATCCTCAATCCTCAATATTCAACCCTGAATCCTCAATCCTCAATACTCAATCCTCAATCCTCAATCCTCAATCCTCATTCTTCAATCCTCAATACCCAATCCTCAATCTTCAATCCTCAATCCTCAATCCTCAATCCTAATTCCTCAATCCTCATTCTTCAATCCTAAATACCCAATCCTCAATTTCAATCCTCAATCCTCATTTCTCAATCCTCAATCCTCAACCCTCAGCCCTCATCCTCCATCCTCAGTACTCAATCCTCTATCCTCAATCTTCAATCCTCAATACTCAATCTTCAATCCTCATTCCTCAATCGTCAATCCTCAATCCTCAATCTTCAATCCTCAATACTCAATCTGCAAACCTCAATCCTCAAACCTCAATCCTCAATCCTCATTCCTCAATCCTCAATACCCAATCCTCAATCCTCAATTCTCAATACTCAATCTTCAATCCTCAATCCTCTATCCTCAATCCTCAGTCCTCAATCCTCAATTCTCAATCCTGAATCCTCATTCCCCAACCCTCAATCCTCATTCTTCAAACCTCAATCCTCAAACCTCAGTCCTCATACTCAATTCTCAATTCTCAATTCTCAATCCTCAATCCTCAATCTTCAATCCTCAATAATCAATCTCCAATCCTCAATCCTCAATCCTCGATCCTCAATCCTCAGGCATCAATACTCAATCTTCAATACTCAATCCTCAATCCTCAATCCTCAATCCTCAATCCTCAAACCTCAATCCTCAATCCTCAATATTCAATCATCAATACTCAATCTTCAATCCTCAATCCTCAATCCTCAATCCTCAATCCTCAATCCTCAATCCTCAATCCTCAATCTTCAATCCTCAATCCTCAATCCTCAATCCACAATCCTCAACCTTCAATACTCAATAATCAATCTCCAATCCTAGATCCTCAATCCTCAATCCTCAATCCTCATTCCTCAATCCTCAATACCCAATCCTCAGTCTTCAATCCCCAAACATCAATCCTCAATTCTCAATCCTCAATCCTCAGTCCTCAGTCGTCGAATCTCAATCCCCGACGCTTAGCACGCATCCTCAATCCTCAGTCCTCAATCCTCAATCCTCAAACCTAAATCCTCTGCCTTCAGTCCTCGTCCTCAATCCTCAAACCTCAATCCCCAATCCTCAATATTCAATCAGCAATACTCAATCTTCAATCCTCAATTCTCAATTCTCAATTCTCAATCCTCAATCCTCAATCTTCAATCCTCAATAATCAATCTCCAATCCTCAATCCTCAATCCTCGATCCTCAATCCTCAGGCATCAATACTCAATCTTCAATACTCAATCCTCAATCCTCAATCCTCAATCCTCAATCCTCAAACCTCAATCCTCAATCCTCAATATTCAATCATCAATACTCAATCTTCAATCCTCAATCCTCAATCCTCTATCCTCAATCCTCAATCCTCAATCCTCAATCCTCAATCCTCAATCCTCAATCCTCAATCCTCAATCCGCAATATTCAATCCGCAATACTCAATCTTCGATCATCAGTCCTCAATCCTCAATTCTCAGTCGTCAATCCTCAGTCATGAATCCTCAATCTTCAATACTCAATCGTCAATCCATAGTCCTCAATCCTCAATCGTCAATCCTCGTTCCTCAAACCTCAATCCTCAACCCTCAGTCTTCATCCTCAATCCTCAAACCTCAATCCTCAATCCTCAATATTCAATCATCAATACTCAATCTTCAATCCCCAATCCTCAAACCTCAATCCTCAATCCTCACTCTTCAATCCTAAATACCCAATCCTTAATCTTCAATCCTTAATCCTCAATCCTCAATTCTCAATCCTCAATCCTTAATCCTCAGACCTCAAACATCAATATTCAACCCTCAGTCCTCGTCCTCAATCCACAACCCTCAATCCTCAGTCCTCAATATTCAATCATAAATATTCAATCATCAATCCTCAATCCTCAATCCTCAATCCTCAATCCTCATTCTTCATTCCTCAATACCCAATCCTCAATCTTCAATCCTCAATCCTCAATCCTCAATCCTAATTCCTCAATCCTCATTCTTCAATCCTCAATACCCAATCCTCAATTTCAATCCTCAATCCTCAATCCTCATTTCTCAATCCTCAATCCTCAACCCTCAGCCCTCATCCTCCATCCTCAGTACTCAATCCTCTTTCCTCAATCTTCAATCCTCAATACTCAATCTTCAATCCTCATTCCTCAATCCTCAATCCTCAATCCTCAATCTTCAATCCTCAAACATCTATCCTCAATTCTCAATCCTCAATCCTCAGTCCTCAGTCGTCGAACATCAATCCCCGACCCTTAGCACTCATCCTCAATCCTCATCCCTCAATCCTCAATCCTCAAACCTAAATCCTCTACCGTCAGTCCTCGTCCTCAATCCTCAAACCTCAATCCTCAATCCTCAATATTCAATCATCAATTCTAAATCTTCAATCCTCAATCCTCAATCCACAATCCTCAGCATTCAATACTCAATAATCAATTTCCAATCCTAGATCCTCAATCCTCAATCCTCAATCCTCAATCCTCAATCCTCAATCTTCAATCCCCAATACTCAATCTTCAATCCTCAATCCTCAATACTCAATCCTCAATCCTCAAGCCTCAGGCATCAATACTCAATCTTCAATACTCAATCCTCAATCCTCAATCCTCTATCCTCAATCCTCAACCATCAATCCTCATTCCTCAAACCTCAATCCTCAACCCTCAGTCCTCATCCTCAATTCTCAATTCTCAATCCTCAATCCTCAGTCGTCAATATTCAATCATCAATATTCAATCTTCAATCCTCAATCCTCAATCCTCAATCCTCGATCCCCAATCCTCAATTTTCAATCCTGAATCCTCAATCCTCAATACTCAATCCTCAATCTTCAATTCTCAATACCCAATCTTCAATCCTCAATCCTCAATCCTCAATCCTCAATCCTCAATCCTCAATCCTCAATCCTCAATCCTCAATCCTCAGGCATCAGTACTCAATCTACAATATTCAATCCACAATCCTCAATCCTCAATCCTCAGGCATCAAAACTCAATCTACAATATTCAATCCACAATCCTTAATCCTCAATCCACAATCCTCAACTTTCAATACTAAATACTCAATCTTCAATCCTCAATCCTCAATCCTCAATCCTCAATCCTCAATCCTCAATCCTCAATATTCAATCCTCAATACACAATCTTCAATCATCAATCCTCAATCCTCAATTCTCAGTCGTCAATCCTCAGTCATCAATCCTCAATCTTCAATACTCAATCGTCAATCCTTAGTCCTCAATCCTCAATCCTCGATCCTCGTTCCTCAAACCTCAATCCTCAACCGTCAGTCTTCATCCTCAATCCTCAAACCTCAATCCTCAACCCTCAATATTCAATCATCAATACTCAATCTTCAATCCTCAATCCTCAAACCTCAATCCTCAGTCTTCAATCCTCAATCCTCAATCCTCAATCTTCAATCCTCAATCCTCAATCCTCAATCCACAATCCTCAACCTTCAATACTAAATACTCAATCTTCAATCCTCAATCCTCAATCCTCAATCCTCAATCCTCAATCCTCAATCCTCAATATTCAATCCTCAATACTCAATCTTCAATCATCAATCCTCAATCCTCAATCCTCAATCCTCAATCCTCAATCCTCAATCCTCAATCTTCAACCCTGAATCCTCAATCCTCAATACTCAATCCTCAATCTTCAATCCACAATACTCAATCTTCAATCCTCAATCCTCAATCCTCAATCCTCAATATTCAATCATCAATACTCAATCTTCAATCCTCAATCCTCAATCCTCAATTCTCAATCCTCAATCCTCAATCCTCAATCCTTAATCCTCAATCCTCAATCCTCAATCCTCAATCCTCAATCCTCAATCCTCAATCCTCAATCCGCAATATTCAATCCTCAATACTCAATCTTCAATCATCAATCCTCAATCCTCAATTCTCAGTCGTCAATCCTCAGTCATCAATCCTCAATCTTCAATACTCAATCGTCAATCCTTAGTCCTCAATCCTCAATCCTCAATCATCGTTCCTCAAACCTCAATCCTCAACCCTCAGTCTTCATCCTCAATCCTCAAACCTCAATCCTCAATCCTCAATATTCAATCATCAATACTCTATCTTCAATCCACAATACTCAAACCTCAATCCTCAATCCACATTCTTCAATCCTAAATACCCAATCCTTAATCTTCAATCCTCAATCCTGAATCCTCAATTCTCAATCCTCAATCCTTAATCCTCAGACCTCAAACATCAATATTCAACCCTCAGACCTCGTCCTCAATCCACAACCCTCAATCCTCAGTCCTCAATATTCAATCATAAATATTCAATCTTCAATCCTCAATCCTCAATCCTCAATCCTCAATCCTCAATCCTCAGTCTTCAACCCTGAATCCTCAATACTCAATCCTCAATCTTCAATCCTCAATACTCAATCTTCAATCCTCAATCCTCAATCGTCAATCCTCAATCCTCAATTTTCAATCCTCAACACTCAATCTTCAATCCTCAATCCTCAATCCTCAATCCTCAATCCTCATTCTTCAATCCTCAATACCCAATCCTCAATCTTCAGTCCTCAATCCTCAATCCTCAATCCTAATTCCTCAATCCTCATTCTTCAATCCTCAATACCCAATCCTCAATTTCTATCCTCAATCCTCAATCCTCATTTCTCAATCCTCAACCCTCAACCCTCAGCCCTCATCCTCCATCCTCAGTACTCAGTCCTCTATCCTCAATCTTCAATCCTCAATACTCAATCTTCAATCCTCATACCTCAATCCTCAATCCTCAATCCTCAATCTTCAATCCTCTAACATCAATCCTCAATTCTCAATCCTCAATCCTCAGTCCTCAGTCGTCGAACCTCAATCCCCGACCCTTAGCACTCATCCTCAATCCTCGTTCCTCAATCCTCAATCCTCAAACCTAAATCCTCTACCGTCAGTCCTCGTCCTCAATCCTTAAACCTCAATCCTCAATCCTCAATATTCAATCATCAATACTCAATCCTGAATCTTGAATCCTCAATACCCAATCTTCAATCCTCAATCCTCAATCCTCAATCCTCAATCCTCAATCTTCAATCCACAACACTAATCTTCAATACTCAATCCCCAATCCTCAATCCTCAATCCTCATTCTTCAATCCTCAATACCCAATCCTCAATCTTCAATCCTCAATCCTCAATCCTCAATTCTAATTCCTCAATCCTCATTCTTCAATCCTCAATACCCAATCCTCAATTTCAATCCTCAATCCTCAATCCTCATTTCTCAATCCTCAATCTTCAACCCT
Organism: Calliopsis andreniformis; assembly: GCF_051401765.1. Lineage (NCBI taxonomy): Eukaryota > Metazoa > Arthropoda > Insecta > Hymenoptera > Andrenidae > Calliopsis > Calliopsis andreniformis. The sequence continues at coordinate 1,432,786 of NW_027480473.1, read as the reverse complement.
CAGCCCTCATCCTCCATCCTCAGTACTCAATCCTCATTCCTCAATCCTCAATCCTCAATCCTCAATCTTCAATCGCCAATACTCAATCTGCAATCCCCAATACTCAAACCTCAATCCTCAATCCTCATTACTCAAACCTCAATACCCAATCCTCAATCCTCAATCCTCAATCCTCAATCCTCAATATTCAATCATCAATACTCAATCTTGAATCCTCAATCTTCAATCCTCAATACTCAACCTTCAATCCTCAATCCTCAATCCTCAATCCTCAATCCTCAATCCTCAGGCACCAATACTCAATCTACAATATTCAATCCACAATCCTCAATCCTCAATCCTCAAGCATCAATACTCAATCTACAATATTCAATCCACAATCCTTAATCCTCAATCCACAATCCTCAACCTTCAATACTCAATACTCAATCTTCAATCCTCAATCCTCAATCCTCAATCCTCAATCCTCAATCCTCAATCCTCAATATTCAATCCTCAATACTCAATCTTCAATCATCAATCCTCAATCCTCAATTATCAGTTGTCAATCCTCAGTCATCAATCTCAATCTTCAATACTCAATCGTCAAACCTTAGTCCTCAATCCTCAATCCTCGATCCTCGTTCCTCAAACCTCAATCCTCAACCCTCAGTCTTCATCCTCAATCCTCAAACCTCAATCCTCAACCTCAATATTCAATCATCAATACTCAATCTTCAATCCTCAATCCTCAAACCTCAATCCTCAATCCTCATTCTTCAATACTAAACACCCAATCCTCAATCCTCAATCCTCAATCCTCAATCCTCAATCCTCAATCTTCAACCCTGAATCCTCAATCCTCAATACTCAATCCTCAATCTTCAATCCTCAATACTCAATCTTCAATCCTCAATCCTCAATCCTCAATCCTCAATATTCAATCATCAATACTCAATCTTCAATCCTCAATCCTCAATCCTCAATTCTCAATCCTCAATCCTCAATCCTCAATCCTCAATCCGCAATCCTCAATCCTCAATCCTCAATCCTCAATCCTCAATCCTCAATCCTCAATTCGCAATATTCAATCCTCAATACTCAATCTTCAATCATCAATCCTCAATCCTCAATTCTCAGTCGTCAATCCTGAGTCATCAATCCTCAATCTTCAATACTCAATCGTCAATCCTTAGTTCCCAATCCTCAATCCTCAATCATCGTTCCTCAAACCTCAATCCTCAACCCTCAGTCATCATCCTCAATCCTCAAACCTCAATCCTCAATCCTCAATATTCAATCATCAATGCTCAATCTTCAATCCCAATCCTCAAACCTCATCCTCAATCCACATTCTTCAATCCTAAATACCCAATCCTTAATCTTCAATCCTCAATCCTCAATCCTCAATTCTCAATCCTCAATCCTTAATCCTCAGACCTCAAACATCAATATTCAACCCTCAGTCCTCGTCCTCAATCCACAACCCTCAATCCTCAGTCCTCAATATTCAATCATAAATATTCAATCTTCATTCCTCAATCCTCAATCCTCAATCCTCAATCCTCAATCCTCAGTCTTCAACCCTGAATCCTCAATACTCAATCCTCAATCTTCAATCCTCAATACTCAATCTTCAATCCTCAGTCCTCAATCGTCAATCCTCAGTCCTCAATTTTCAATCCTCAACACTCAATCTTCAATCCTCAATCCTCAATCCTCAATCCTCAATCCTCATTCTTCAATCCTCAATACCCAATCCTCAATCTTTTAGTCCTCAATCCTCAATCCTCAATCCTAATTCCTCAATCCTCATTCTTCAATCCTCAATACCCAATCCTCAATTTCTATCCTCAATCCTCAATCCTCATTTCTCAATCCTCAACCCTCAACCCTCAGCCCTCAACGTCCATTCCTCAGTACTCAGTCCTCTATCCTCAATCTTCAATCCTCAATACTCAATCTTCAATCCTCATTCCTCAATCCTCAATCCCCAATCCTCAATCTTCAATCCTCAAACATCAATCCTCAATCCTCAAACCTCAATCCTCAATCCTCAATATTCAATCATCAATACTCAATCTTCAATCCTTAATCCTCAATCTTCAATCCCCAATCCCCAGTACTCAATCTTCAATCCTCAATGCTCAATCCTCAATCCTCAATCCTCAGTCCTCAGACCTCAATCTTCAATCCTCAAACCTCAATCCTCAACCGTCAGTCCTCATTCTCCAACCTCAATCCTCAATCCTCAATCCTCAATCTTCAATCCCCAATACTCAATCTTCAATCCTCAATCCTCAATACTCAATCCTCAATCCTCAAGCCTCAGGCATCAATACCCAATCTTCAATACTCAATCCTCAATTCTCAATCCTCAATCCTCAATCCTCAACCATCAATCCTCATTCCTCAAACCTCAATCCTCAACCCTCAGTCCTCATCCTCAATTCTCAATTCTCAATCCTCAATCCTCAATCCTCAATCTTCAATCCTCAATAATCAATCTCCGATCCTAGGTCCTCAATCCCCAACCTTCAATCGTTAATCCTCAATCTTCAATCCTCAATCCCCAGTCATCAATCTTCAATCCTCAATGCTCAATCCTCAATCCTCAATCCTCAGTCCTCAATCCCCTATCCTTAATCCTCAAACCTCAATCCTCAACCGTCAGTCCTCGTCCTCAATCCTCAAACCTCAATCATCAATCCTCAATATTCAATCATCAATACCCAATCTTCAATCCTCAATCCTCAAACCTCAATCCTCAATCCTCATTCTTCAATCCTAAATACCCAATCCTCAATTTCCAATCCTCAATCCTCAATCCTCAATTCTCAATCCTCAATCCTAAATCCTCAGACCTCAAACATCAATATTCAACCCTCAGTCCTCGTCCTCAATCCACAACCCTCAATCCTCAGTCCTCAATATTCAATCATCAATATTCAATCTTCAATCCTCAATCCTCAATCCTCAATCCTCAATCCTCAATCCTCAATCCTCAATTTTCAACCCTGAATCCTCAATCCTCAATACTCAATCCTCTATCTTCAATCCTCAATACTCAATCTTCAATCCTTAATCCTCAATCTGCAATCCCGAATCCCCAGTACTCAATCTTCAATCCTCAATGCTATATCCTCAATCCTCAATCCTCAGTCCTCAGTCCTCAATCTTCAATCCTCAAACCTCAATCCTCAACCGTCAGTCCTCATTCTCCATCCTCAATCCTCAATCCTCAATCCTCAATCTTCAATCCCCAATACTAAATCTTCAATCCTCAATCCTCAATCCTCAATCCTCAATCCTCAATCCTCAGGTATCAATACTCAATCTTCAATACTCAATCCTCAATCCTCAATCCTCAATCCTCAATCCTCAATCCTCAATCATCAATCCTCATTCCTCAAACCTCAATCCTCAACCCTCAGTCCTCATCCTCAATTCTCAATTCTCAATCCTCAATCGTCAATCCTCAATCTTCAATCCTCAATAATCAATCTCCGATCCTAGATCCTCAATCCCCAATCTTCAATCGTTAATCCTCAATATTCAATCCTCAATCCCCAGTCATCAATCTTCAATCCTCAATGCTCAATCCTCAATCCTCAATCCTCAATCCTCAGTCCTCAATCCCCAATCCTCAATCCTCTAACCTCAATCCTCAACCGTCAGTCCTCGTCCTCAATCCTCAAACCTCAATCCTCAATCCTCAATATTCAATCGACAACACTCAATCATCAATCCTCAATCCTCAAACCTCAATCCTCAATCCTCATTCTTCAATCCTAAATACCCAATCCTTAATCTTCAATCCTCAATCCTCAATCCTCAATTCTCAATCCTCAATCCTTAATCCTCAGACCTCAAACATCAATATTCAACCCTCAGTCCTCGTCCTCAATCCACAACCCTCAATCCTCAGTCCTCAATATTCAATCATAAATATTCAATCTTCATTCCTCAATCCTCAATCCTCAATCCTCAATCCTCAATCCTCAGTCTTCAACCCTGAATCCTCAATACTCAATCCTCAATCTTCAATCCTCAATACTCAATCTTCAATCCTCAGTCCTCAATCGTCAATCCTCAATCCTCAATTTTCAATCCTCAACACTCAATCTTCAATCCTCAATCCTCAATCCTCAATCCTCAATCCTCATTCTTCAACCCTCAATACCCAATCCTCAATCTTCAGTCCTCAAACCTCAATCCTCAATCCTAATTCCTCAATCCTCATTCTTCAATCCTCAATACCCAATCCTCAATTTCTATCCTCAATCCTCAATCCTCATTTCTCAATCCTCAACCCTCAACCCTCAGCCCTCAACGTCCATCCTCAGTACTCAATCCTCTATCCTCAATCTTCAATCCTCAATACTCAATCTTCAATCCTCATTCCTCAATCCTCAATCCCCAATCCTCAATCTTCAATCCTCAAACATCAATCCTCAATCCTCAAACCTCAATCCTCAATCCTCAATATTCAATCATCAATACTCAATCTTCAATCCTTAATCCTCAATCTTCAATCCCCAATCCCCAGTACTCAATCTTCAATCCTCAATGCTCAATCCTCAATCCTCAATCCTCAGTCCTCAGACCTCAATCTTCAATCCTCAAACCTCAATCCTCAACCGTCAGTCCTCATTCTCCAACCTCAATCCTCAATCCTCAATCCTCAATCTTCAATCCCCAATACTCAATCTTCAATACTCAATCCTCAATACTCAATCCTCAATCCTCAAGCCTCAGGCATCAATACCCAATCTTCAATACTCAATCCTCAATTCTCAATCCTCAATCCTCAATCCTCAACCATCAATCCTCATTCCTCAAACCTCAATCCTCAACCCTCAGTCCTCATCCTCAATTCTCAATTCTCAATCCTCAATCCTCAATCCTCAATCTTCAATCCTCAATAATCAATCTCCGATCCTAGGTCCTCAATCCCCAACCTTCAATCGTTAATCCTCAATCTTCAATCCTCAATCCCCAGTCATCAATCTTCAATCCTCAATGCTCAATCCTCAATCCTCAATCCTCAGTCCTCAATCCCCAATCCTTAATCCTCAAACCTCAATCCTCAACCGTCAGTCCTCGTCCTCAATCCTCAAACCTCAATCATCAATCCTCAATATTCAATCATCAATACCCAATCTTCAATCCTCAATCCTCAAACCTCAATCCTCAATCCTCATTCTTCAATCCTAAATACCCAATCCTCAATTTCCAATCCTCAATCCTCAATCCTCAATTCTCAATCCTCAATCCTTAATCCTCAGACCTCAAACATCAATATTCAACCCTCAGTCCTCGTCCTCAATCCACAACCCTCAATCCTCAGTCCTCAATATTCAATCATCAATATTCAATCTTCAATCCTCAATCCTCAATCCTCAATCCTCAATCCTCAATCCTCAATTTTCAACCCTGAATCCTCAATCCTCAATACTCAATCCTCTATCTTCAATCCTCAATACTCAATCTTCAATCCTTAATCCTCAATCTGCAATCCCGAATCCCCAGTACTCAATCTTCAATCCTCAATGCTATATCCTCAATCCTCAATCCTCAGTCCTCAGTCCTCAATCTTCAATCCTCAAACCTCAATCCTCAACCGTCAGTCCTCATTCTCCATCCTCAATCCTCAATCCTCAATCCTCAATCTTCAATCCCCAATACTAAATCTTCAATCCTCAATCCTCAATCCTCAATCCTCAATCCTCAATCCTCAATCCTCAATCCTCAATCTTCAATCCTCAACACTAATCTTCAATCCTCAATCCCCAATCCTCAATCCTCAATCCTCATTCTTCAATCCTCAATACCCAATCCTCAATCTTCAATCCTCAATCCTCAATCCTCAATCCTCAATCCTAATTCCTCAACCCTCATTCTTCAATCCTCAATACCCAATCCTCAATTTCAATCCTCAATCCTCAATCCTCATTTCTCAATCCTCAATCTTCAACCCTCAGCCTTCATCCTCCATCCTCAGTACTCAATCCTCTATCCTCAATCTTCAATCCTCAATACTCAATCTTCGATCCTCATTCCTCAATCCTCAATCCTCAATCCTCAATCTTCAATCGCCAATACTCAATCTGCAATCCCCAATACTCAAACCTCAATCCTCAATCCTCATTACTCAATCCTCAATACCCAATCCTCAATCCTCAATCCTCAATATTCAATCATCAATACTCAATCTTGAATACTCAATCTTCAATCCTCAATACTCAACTTTCAATCCTCAATCCTCAATCCTCAATCCTCAATCTTCAACCCTGAATCCTCAATCCTCAATACTCAATCCTCAATCTTCAATCCTCAATACTCAATCTTCAATCCTCAATCCTCAATCCTCAATCCTCAATATTCAATCATCAATACTCAATCTTCAATCCTCAATCCTCAATCCTCAATTCTCAATCCTCAATCCTCAATCCTCAATCCTCAGTCCTCAATCCCCAATCCTTAATCCTCAAACCTCAATCCTCAACCGTCAGTCCTCGTCCTCAATCCTCAAACCTCAATCATCAATCCTCAATATTCAATCATCAATACCCAATCTTCAATCCTCAATCCTCTATCCTCAATACCCAACACTCAATCTTCAATCCTCAATCCTCAATCCTCAATCCCAATTCCTCAACCCTCATTCTTCAATCGTCAATACCCAATCCTCAATTTCAATCCTCAATCCGCAATCCTCATTTCTCAATCCTCAATCCTCAGCCCTCAGCCATCATCCTCCATCCTCAGTACACAATACTCTATCCTCAATCTTCAATCCTCAATACTCAGCCTTCAATCGTCATTCCTCAATCCTCAATCCTCAATCCTCAATTCTCAATCTTCAATCCTCGATCCTCAATCATCAATCCCCAATCCTCAATCCTCAGGCATCAATACTCAATCTTCAATGCTCAATCCTCAATCCTCAATCATCATTACCCAACACTCAATCCTCATTCCTCAAACCTCAATCCTCAACCTTCAGTCCTCATACTCAATTCTCAATTCTCAATCCTCAATCCTCAATCCTCAATCTTCAATCCTCAATAATGAATCTCCAATCCTCAATCCTCAATCCTCGATACTCAATCCTCAGGCATCAATCCTCAATCCTCAATCCTCAATCCTCAGGCATCAATACTCAATCTACAATATTCAACCCACAATCCTTAATCCTCAATCCACAATCCTCAACCTTCAATACTCAATACTCAATCTTCAATCCTCAATCCTCAATCCTCAATCCTCAATCCTCAATCCTCAACCCTCAATATTCAATCCTCAATACTCAATCTTCAATCATCAATCCTCAATCCTCAATTCTCAGTCGTCAATCCTCAGTCATCAATCCTCAATCTTCAATACTCAATCGTCAATCCTTAGTCCTCAATCCTCAATCCTCAATCCTCGTTCCTCAAACCTCAATCCTCAACCCTCAGTCTTCATCCTCAATCCTCAAACCTCAATCCTCAACCCTCAATATTCAATCATCAATACTCAATCTTCAATCCTCAATCCTCAAACCTCAATCCTCAATCCTCATTCTTCAATCCTAAATACCCAATCCTCAATCTTCAATCCGCAATCCTCAATCCTCAATCCTCAATCCTCAATCCTCAATCTTCAACTCTGAATCCACAATCCTCAATACTCAATCCTCAATCTTCAATCCTCAATACTCAATCTTCAATCCTCAATCCTCAATCCTCAATCCTCAATCCTCAATCTTCAATCCTCAATAGTCAATCGCCAATCCTCAATCCTCAATCCTCGATCCTCAATCCTCAGGCATCAATACTCAATCTTCAATACTCAATCCTCAATCCTCGATCTTCAATCCTCAATTCTCAATCTTCAATCCTCGATCCTCAATCATCAATCCTCAATCCTCAATCCTCAGGCATCAATACTCAACCTTCAATGCTCAATCCTCAATCCTCAATCCTCAATCCTCATTCCCCAACCCTCAGTCCTCATTCCTCAAACCTCAATCCTCAACCCTCAGTCCTCATACTCAATTCTCAATTCTCAATCCTCAATCCTCAATCCTCAATCTTCAATCCTCAATAGTCAATCGCCAATCCTCAATCCTCAATCCTCGATCCTCAATCCTCAGGCATCAATACTCAATCTTCAATACTCAATCCTCAATCCTCAATCCTCAATCCTCAATCCTCAAACCTCAATCCTCAATCCTCAATATTCAATCATCAATACTCAATCTTCGATCCTCAATCCTCAATCCTCAATCCTCAATCCTCAATCCTCAATCCTCAATCCTCAATCCTCAATCCTCAATCCTCAATCCACAATCCTCAGCCTTCAATACTCAATAATCAATTTCCAATCCTAGATCCTCTATCCTCAATCCTCAATCGTCAATCCTCAATCCTCATTCTTCAATCCTCAATATTCAATCATCAATACTCAATCTTCAATCCTCAATCCTCAATCCTCAATCCTCAATCCTCAATCCTCAATATTCAATCATCAATACGCAATCTTCAACCCTCAATCTTCAATCCTCAATAGTCAATCTTCAATCCTCAATCCTCATTCTTCTATCCTCAATACCCAACCCTCAATCTTCAATCCTCAATCCTCAATCCTCAATCCCAATTCCTCAACCCTCATTCTTCAATCGTCAATACCCAATCCTCAATTTCAATCCTCAATCCGCAATCCTCATTTCTCAATCCTCAATCCTCAGCCCTCAGCCATCATCCTCCATCCTCAGTACACAATACTCTATCCTCAATCTTCAATCCTCAATACTCAGCCTTCAATCGTCATTCCTCAATCCTCAATCCTCAATCCTCAACCTTCTATCCTCAACACTCAATCTGCAATCCTCAATCCTCAAATCTCAATCCTCAATCCTCATTCCTCAATCCTCAATACCCAATCCTCAATCCTCAATCCTCAATCCTCAATTCTCAATCTTCAATCCTCGATCCTCAATCATCAATCCTCAATCCTCAATCCTCAGGCATCAATACTCAATCTTCAATGCTCAATCCTCAATCCTCAATCATCATTACCCAACACTCAATCCTCATTCCTCAAACCTCAATCCTCAACCTTCAGTCCTCATACTCAATTCTCAATTCTCAATCCTCAATCCTCAATCCTCAATCTTCAATCCTCAATAATGAATCTCCAATCCTCAATCCTCAATCCTCGATACTCAATCCTCAGGCATCAATCCTCAATCCTCAATCCTCGATCCTCAGGCATCAATACTCAATCTACAATATTCAACCCACAATCCTTAATCCTCAATCCACAATCCTCAACCTTCAATACTCAATACTCAATCTTCAATCCTCAATCCGCAATCCTCAATCCTCAATCCTCAATCCTCAATCCTCAATATTCAATCCTCAATACTCAATCTTCAATCATCAATCCTCAATCCTCAATTCTCAGTCGTCAATCCTCAGTCATCAATCCTCAATCTTCAATACTCAATCGTCAATCCTTAGTCCTCAATCCTCAATCCTCAATCCTCGTTCCTCAAACCTCAATCCTCAACCCTCAGTCTTCATCCTCAATCCTCAAACCTCAATCCTCAACCCTCAATATTCAATCATCAATACTCAATCTTCAATCCTCAATCCTCAAACCTCAATCCTCAATCCTCATTCTTCAATCCTCAAACCTCAATCCTCAACCGTCAGTCCTCATTCTCCATCCTCAATCCTCAATCCTCAATCCTCAATCTTCAATCCCCAATACTAAATCTTCAATCCTCAATCCTCAATCCTCAATCCTCAATCCTCAATCCTCAATCCTCAATCCTCAATCTTCAATCCTCAACACTAATCTTCAATCCTCAATCCCCAATCCTCAATCCTCAATCCTCATTCTTCAATCCTCAATACCCAATCCTCAATCTTCAATCCTCAATCCTCAATCCTCAATCCTCAATCCTAATTCCTCAACCCTCATTCTTCAATCCTCAATACCCAATCCTCAATTTCAATCCTCAATCCTCAATCCTCATTTCTCAATCCTCAATCTTCAACCCTCAGCCTTCATCCTCCATCCTCAGTACTCAATCCTCTATCCTCAATCTTCAATCCTCAATTCTCAATCTTCAATCCTCAATCCTCAATCCTCAATCCTCAATCCTCATTCTTCAACCCTCAATACCCAATCCTCAATCTTCAATCCTCAATCCTCAATCCTCAATCCTAATTCCTCAATCCTCATTCTTCGATCCTCAATACCCAATCCTCAATTTCAATCCTCAATCCTCAATCCTCATTTCTCAATCCTCAATCCTCAACCCTCAGCCCTCATCCTCCATCCTCAATCCTCAATCCACAATCCTCGATCTTCAATCCTCAATTCTCAATCTTCAATCCTCGATCCTCAATCATCAATCCTCAATCCTCAATCCTCAGGCATCAATACTCAAACTTCAATGCTCAATCCTCAATCCTCAATCCTCAATCCTCATTCCCCAACCCTCAGTCCTCATTCCTCAAACCTCAATCCTCAACCCTCAGTCCTCATACTCAATTCTCAATTCTCAATCCTCAATCCTCAATCCTCAATCTTCAATCCTCAATAGTCAATCTCCAATCCTCAATCCTCAATCCTCGATCCTCAATCCTCAGGCATCAATACTCAATCTTCAATACTCAATCCTCAATCCTCAATCCTCAATCCTCAATCCTCAAACCTCAATCCTCAATCCTCAATATTCAATCATCAATACTCAATCTTCGATCCTCAATCCTCAGTCCTCAATCCTCAATCCTCAATCCTCAATCCTCAATCCTCAATCCTCAATCCTCAATCCTCAATCCACAATCCTCAGCCTTCAATACTCAGTAATCAATTTCCAATCCTAGATCCTCTATCCTCAATCCTCAATCGTCAATCCTCAATCCTCATTCTTCAATCCTCAATATTCAATCATCAATACTCAATCTTCAATCCTCAATCCTCAATCCTCAATCCTCAATCCTCAATCCTCAATATTCAATCATCAATACGCAATCTTCAACCCTCAATCTTCAATCCTCAATAGTCAATCTTCAATCCTCAATCCTCAATCCTCAATCCTCAATCCTCAATCCTCAATCCTCAGTTATCAATACTCAATCTACAATATTCAATCCTCAATCCTTAATCCTCAATCCACAATCCTCAACCTTCAATACTCAATACTCAATCTTCAATCCTCAGACCTCAATCCTCAATCTTCATTCTTCAATCCTAAATACCCAATCCTCAATCTTCAATCCGCAATCCTCAATCCTCAATCCTCAATACCCAATCCTCAATCTTCAATCCTCAATCCTCAATACTCAATTCTCAATCCTCAATCCTTAATCCTCAGACCTCAAACGTCAATATTCAACCCTCAGTCCTCGTCCTCAATCCACAACCCTCAATCCTCAGTCCTCAATATTCAATCATCAATATTCAATCTTCAATCCTCAATCCTCAATCCTCAATCCTCAATCCTCAATCCTCAATCTTCAACCCTGAATCCTCAATCCTCAATACTCAATCCTCAATCTTCAATCCTCAATACTCAATCTTCAATCCTCAATCCTCAATCCTCAATCCTCAGTATTCAATCATCAATACTCAATCTTCAATCCTCAATCCTCAATCCTCAATTCTCAATCCTCAATCCTCAATCCTCAATCCTCAATCCTCAATCCTCAATCCACAATCCTCAACCTTCTATACTCAATAATCAATCTCCAATCCTAGATCCTCAATCCTCAATCCTCAATCCTCAATCTTCAACCCTGAATCCTCAATCCTCAATACTCAATACTCAATCTTCAATCCTCGATACTCAATTTCAATCCTCAATCCTCAATCCTCTATCCTCAATCCTCAATCTTCAACCCTCAACACTCAATCCTCAATCCTCAATCCTCAATCCTCAATCCTCAACCCTCAATCTTCAACCCTCATTACTAATCTTCAATCCTCAATCCTCAATCCTCAATCCTCAATCCTCATTCTTCAATCCTCAATACCCAATCCTCAATCTTCAATCCTCAATCCTCAATCCTAATTCCTCAATCCTCATTCTTCAATCCTCAATACACAATCCTCAATTTCAATCCTCAATCCTCAATCCTCATTTCTCAATCCTCAATCCTCAACCCTCAGCCCTCATCCTCCATCCTCAATCCTCAATCCTCAATCCTCCATCTTCAATCCTCAATTCTCAACCTTCAATCCTCGATCCTCAATCATCAATCCTCTATCCTCAATCCTCAGGCATCAATACTCAATCCTCAATGCTCAATCCTCAATCCTCGATCCTCAATCCTCATTCCCCAACCCTCAATCCTCATTCCTCAAACCTCAATCCTCAACTCTCAGTCCTCATACTCAATTCTCAATTCTCAATCCTCAATCCTCAATCCTCAATCTTCAATCCTCAATAATCAATCTCCAATCCTCAATCCTCAATCCTCGATCCTCAATCCTCAGGCATCAATACTCAATCTTCAATACTCAATCCTCAATCCTCAGTCCTCAATCCTCAATCCTCAAAGCTCAATCCTCAATCCTCAATATTCAATCATCAATACTCAATCTTCAATGCTCAATCCTCAATCCTCAATACTCACTCCTCAATCCTCAATCCTCAGTATTCAATCATCAATAATCAATCTTCAAACCTCAATCTTCAATCCTCAATTCTCAATCTTCAATCCTCAATCCTCAATCCTCAATCCTCAATCCTCAATCCTCAGGCATCAATACTCAATCTACAATATTCAATCCTCAATCCTTAATCCTCAATCCACAGTCCTCAACCTTCAATACTCAATACTCAATCTTCAATCCTCAGTCCTCAATCATCAATCCTAAATTCTCAGTCGTCAATCCTCAGTCACCAATCCTCAATCTTCAATACTCAATCGCCAATCCTTAGTCCTCAATCCTCAATCCTCAATCCTCGTTCCTCAAACCTCAATCCTCAACCCTCAGACTTCATCCTCAATCCTCAATACTTAATTCTCAATCCTCAATCCTTAATCCTCAGACCTCAAACGTCAATATTCAACCCTCAGTCCTCGTCCTCAATACACAACCCTCAATCCTCAGTCCTCAATATTCAATCATCAATATTCAATCTTCAATCCTCAATCCTCAATCCTCAATCCTCAATCCTCAATCCTCAATCCTCAATCTTCAACCCTGAATCCTCAATCCTCAATACTCAATCCTCAATCTTCAATCCTCAATACTCAATCTTCAATCCTCAATCCTCAATCCTCAATCCTCAATCCTCAATCCTCAATCCACAATCCTCAACCTTCTATACTCAATAATCAATCTCCAATCCTAGATCCTCAATCCTCAATCCTCAATCCTCAATCTTCAACCCTGAATCCTCAATCCTCAATACTCAATCCTCAATCTTCAATCCTCAATACTCAATCTTCAATCCTCAATCCTCAATCGTCAATCCTCAATCCTCAATATTCAATCCTCAACACTCAATCTTCAATCCGCAATCCTCAATCCTCAGTCCTCAATCCTCATTCTTCAATCCTCAATACCCAATCCTCAATCTTCAATCCTCAATCCTCAATCCTCAATCCTAATTCCTCAATCCTCATTCTTCAATCCTCAATACCCAATCCTCAATTTCAATCCTCAATCCTCAATCCTCATTTCTCAATCCTCAATCCTCAACCCTCAGCCCTCATCCTCCATCCTCAGTACTCAATCCTCTATCCTCAATCTTCAATCCTCAATACTCAATCTTCAATCCTCATTCCACAATCCTCAAACCTCAATCCTCAATCTTCAATCCTCAATACTCAATCTGCAATCCTCAATCCTCAAACCTCAATCCTCAATCCTCATTCCTCAATCCTCAATACCCAATCCTCAATCCTCAATCCTCAATCCTCAATCCTCAATATTCAATCATCAATACTCAATCTTCAATCCTCAATCTTCAATCCTCAATACTCAATCTTCAATCCTCAATCCTCAATCCTCAATCCACAAACCTCAATCCTCAATCCTCAATCCTCAATCCTCAATCCTCAATATTCAATCCTCAATACACAATCTTCAATCATCAATCCTCAATCCTCAATTCTCAGTCGTCAATCCTCAGTCATCAATCCTCAATCTTCAATACTCAATCGTCAATCCTTAGTCCTCAATCCTCAATCCTCGATCCTCGTTCCTCAAACCTCAATCCTCAACCGTCAGTCTTCATCCTCAATCCTCAAACCTCAATCCTCAACCCTCAATATTCAATCATCAATACTCAATCTTCAATCCTCAATCCTCAAACCTCAATCCTCAGTCTTCAATCCTCAATCCTCAATCCTCAATCTTCAATCCTCAATCCTCAATCCTCAATCCACAATCCTCAACCTTCAATACTAAATACTCAATCTTCAATCCTCAATCCTCAATCCTCAATCCTCAATCCTCAATCCTCAATCCTCAATATTCAATCCTCAATACTCAATCTTCAATCATCAATCCTCAATCCTCAATCCTCAATCCTCAATCCTCAATCCTCAATCCTCAATCTTCAACCCTGAATCCTCAATCCTCAATACTCAATCCTCAATCTTCAATCCACAATACTCAATCTTCAATCCTCAATCCTCAATCCTCAATCCTCAATATTCAATCATCAATACTCAATCTTCAATCCTCAATCCTCAATCCTCAATTCTCAATCCTCAATCCTCAATCCTCAATCCTTAATCCTCAATCCTCAATCCTCAATCCTCAATCCTCAATCCTCAATCCTCAATCCTCAATCCGCAATATTCAATCCTCAATACTCAATCTTCAATCATCAATCCTCAATCCTCAATTCTCAGTCGTCAATCCTCAGTCATCAATCCTCAATCTTCAATACTCAATCGTCAATCCTTAGTCCTCAATCCTCAATCCTCAATCATCGTTCCTCAAACCTCAATCCTCAACCCTCAGTCTTCATCCTCAATCCTCAAACCTCAATCCTCAATCCTCAATATTCAATCATCAATACTCTATCTTCAATCCACAATACTCAAACCTCAATCCTCAATCCACATTCTTCAATCCTAAATACCCAATCCTTAATCTTCAATCCTCAATCCTGAATCCTCAATTCTCAATCCTCAATCCTTAATCCTCAGACCTCAAACATCAATATTCAACCCTCAGACCTCGTCCTCAATCCACAACCCTCAATCCTCAGTCCTCAATATTCAATCATAAATATTCAATCTTCAATCCTCAATCCTCAATCCTCAATCCTCAATCCTCAATCCTCAGTCTTCAACCCTGAATCCTCAATACTCAATCCTCAATCTTCAATCCTCAATACTCAATCTTCAATCCTCAATCCTCAATCGTCAATCCTCAATCCTCAATTTTCAATCCTCAACACTCAATCTTCAATCCTCAATCCTCAATCCTCAATCCTCAATCCTCATTCTTCAATCCTCAATACCCAATCCTCAATCTTCAGTCCTCAATCCTCAATCCTCAATCCTAATTCCTCAATCCTCATTCTTCAATCCTCAATACCCAATCCTCAATTTCTATCCTCAATCCTCAATCCTCATTTCTCAATCCTCAACCCTCAACCCTCAGCCCTCATCCTCCATCCTCAGTACTCAGTCCTCTATCCTCAATCTTCAATCCTCAGTACTCAATCTTCAATCCTCATACCTCAATCCTCAATCCTCAATCCTCAATCTTCAATCCTCTAACATCAATCCTCAATTCTCAATCCTCAATCCTCAGTCCTCAGTCGTCGAACCTCAATCCCCGACCCTTAGCACTCATCCTCAATCCTCGTTCCTCAATCCTCAATCCTCAAACCTAAATCCTCTACCGTCAGTCCTCGTCCTCAATCCTTAAACCTCAATCCTCAATCCTCAATATTCAATCATCAATACTCAATCCTGAATCTTGAATCCTCAATACCCAATCTTCAATCCTCAATCCTCAATCCTCAATCCTCAATCCTCAATCTTCAATCCTCAACACTAATCTTCAATACTCAATCCCCAATCCTCAATCCTCAATCCTCATTCTTCAATCCTCAATACCCAATCCTCAATCTTCAATCCTCAATCCTCAATCCTCAATTCTAATTCCTCAATCCTCATTCTTCAATCCTCAATACCCAATCCTCAATTTCAATCCTCAATCCTCAATCCTCATTTCTCAATCCTCAATCTTCAACCCTCAGCCCTCATCCTCCATCCTCAGTACTCAATCCTCATTCCTCAATCCTCAATCCTCAATCCTCAATCTTCAATCGCCAATACTCAATCTGCAATCCCCAATACTCAAACCTCAATCCTCAATCCTCATTACTCAAACCTCAATACCCAATCCTCAATCCTCAATCCTCAATCCTCAATCCTCAATATTCAATCATCAATACTCAATCTTGAATCCTCAATCTTCAATCCTCAATACTCAACCTTCAATCCTCAATCCTCAATCCTCAATCCTCAATCCTCAATCCTCAGTCCTCAATCGTCAATCCTCAGTCCTCAATTTTCAATCCTCAACACTCAATCTTCAATCCTCAATCCTCAATCCTCAATCCTCAATCCTCATTCTTCAATCCTCAATACCCAATCCTCAATCTTTTAGTCCTCAATCCTCAATCCTCAATCCTAATTCCTCAATCCTCATTCTTCAATCCTCAATACCCAATCCTCAATTTCTATCCTCAATCCTCAATCCTCATTTCTCAATCCTCAACCCTCAACCCTCAGCCCTCAACGTCCATCCTCAGTACTCAGTCCTCTATCCTCAATCTTCAATCCTCAATACTCAATCTTCAATCCTCATTCCTCAATCCTCAATCCCCAATCCTCAATCTTCAATCCTCAAACATCAATCCTCAATCCTCAAACCTCAATCCTCAATCCTCAATATTCAATCATCAATACTCAATCTTCAATCCTTAATCCTCAATCTTCAATCCCCAATCCCCAGTACTCAATCTTCAATCCTCAATGCTCAATCCTCAATCCTCAATCCTCAGTCCTCAGACCTCAATCTTCAATCCTCAAACCTCAATCCTCAACCGTCAGTCCTCATTCTCCAACCTCAATCCTCAATCCTCAATCCTCAATCTTCAATCCCCAATACTCAATCTTCAATCCTCAATCTTCAATACTCAATCCTCAATCCTCAAGCCTCAGGCATCAATACCCAATCTTCAATACTCAATCCTCAATTCTCAATCCTCAATCCTCAATCCTCAACCATCAATCCTCATTCCTCAAACCTCAATCCTCAACCCTCAGTCCTCATCCTCAATTCTCAATTCTCAATCCTCAATCCTCAATCCTCAATCTTCAATCCTCAATAATCAATCTCCGATCCTAGGTCCTCAATCCCCAACCTTCAATCGTTAATCCTCAATCTTCAATCCTCAATCCCCAGTCATCAATCTTCAATCCTCAATGCTCAATCCTCAATCCTCAATCCTCAGTCCTCAATCCCCTATCCTTAATCCTCAAACCTCAATCCTCAACCGTCAGTCCTCGTCCTCAATCCTCAAACCTCAATCATCAATCCTCAATATTCAATCATCAATACCCAATCTTCAATCCTCAATCCTCAAACCTCAATCCTCAATCCTCATTCTTCAATCCTAAATACCCAATCCTCAATTTCCAATCCTCAATCCTCAATCCTCAATTCTCAATCCTCAATCCTTAATCCTCAGACCTCAAACATCAATATTCAACCCTCAGTCCTCGTCCTCAATCCACAACCCTCAATCCTCAGTCCTCAATATTCAATCATCAATATTCAATCTTCAATCCTCAATCCTCAATCCTCAATCCTCAATCCTCAATCCTCAATCCTCAATCCTCAATTTTCAACCCTGAATCCTCAATCCTCAATACTCAATCCTCTATCTTCAATCCTCAATACTCAATCTTCAATCCTTAATCCTCAATCTGCAATCCCGAATCCCCAGTACTCAATCTTCAATCCTCAATGCTATATCCTCAATCCTCAATCCTCAGTCCTCAGTCCTCAATCTTCAATCCTCAAACCTCAATCCTCAACCGTCAGTCCTCATTCTCCATCCTCAATCCTCAATCCTCAATCCTCAATCTTCAATCCCCAATACTAAATCTTCAATCCTCAATCCTCAATCCTCAATCCTCAATCCTCAATCCTCAGGTATCAATACTCAATCTTCAATACTCAATCCTCAATCCTCAATCCTCAATCCTCAATCCTCAATCCTCAATCATCAATCCTCATTCCTCAAACCTCAATCCTCAACCCTCAGTCCTCATCCTCAATTCTCAATTCTCAATCCTCAATCGTCAATCCTCAATCTTCAATCCTCAATAATCAATCTCCGATCCTAGATCCTCAATCCCCAATCTTCAATCGTTAATCCTCAATATTCAATCCTCAATCCCCAGTCATCAATCTTCAATCCTCAATGCTCAATCCTCAATCCTCAATCCTCAATCCTCAGTCCTCAATCCCCAATCCTCAATCCTCTAACCTCAATCCTCAACCGTCAGTCCTCGTCCTCAATCCTCAAACCTCAATCCTCAATCCTCAATATTCAATCGACAACACTCAATCATCAATCCTCAATCCTCAAACCTCAATCCTCAATCCTCATTCTTCAATCCTAAATACCCAATCCTCAATCTTCAATCCTCAATCCTCAATCCTCAATTCTCAATCCTCAATCCTTAATACTCAGATCTCAAACATCAATATTCAACCCTCAGCCCTCGTCCTCAATCCACAACCCTCAATCCTCAGTCCTCAATATTCAATCATCAATATTCAATCTTCAATCCTCAATCCTCAATCCTCAATCCTCGATCCTCAATCCTCAATTTTCAATCCTGAATCCTCAATCCTCAATACTCAATCCTCAATCTTCAATCCTCAATACCCAATCTTCAATCCTCAATCCTCAATCCTCAATCCTCAATCCTCAATCTTCAATCCTCAACACTAATCTTCAATCCTCAATCCCCAATCCTCAATCCTCAATCCTCATTCTTCAATCCTCAATCTTCAATCCTCAATCCTCAATCCTCAATCCTAATTCCTCAACCCTCATTCTTCAATCCTCAATACCCAATCCTCAATTTCAATCCTCAATCCTCAATCCTCATTTCTCAATCCTCAATCTTCAACCCTCAGCCTTCATCCTCCATCCTCAGTACTCAATCCTCTATCCTCAATCTTCAATCCTCAATACTCAATCTTCGATCCTCATTCCTCAATCCTCAATCCTCAATCCTCAATCTTCAATCGCCAATACTCAATCTGCAATCCCCAATACTCAAACCTCAATCCTCAATCCTCATTACTCAATCCTCAATACCCAATCCTCAATCCTCAATCCTCAATATTCAATCATCAATACTCAATCTTGAATACTCAATCTTCAATCCTCAATACTCAACTTTCAATCCTCAATCCTCAATCCTCAATCCTCAATCCTCAATCCTCAGGCATCAATACTCAATCTACTATATTCAATCCACAATACTCAATCATCGTTCCTCAAACCTCAATCCTCAACCCTTAGTCTTCATCCTCAATCCTCAAACCTCAATCCTCAATCCTCAATATTCAATCATCAATACTCTATCTTCAATCCACAATACTCAAACCTCAATCCTCAATCCACATTCTTCAATCCTAAATACCCAATCCTTAATCTTCAATCCTCAATCCTGAATCCTCAATTCTCAATCCTCAATCCTTAATCTTCAGACCTCAAACATCAATATTCAACCCTCAGACCTCGTCCTCAATCTACAACACTCAATCCTCAGTCCTCAATATTCAATCATAAATATTCAATCTTCAATCCTCAATCCTCAATCCTCAATCCTCAATCCTCAATCCTCAGTCTTCAACCCTGAATCCTCAATACTCAATCCTCAATCTTCAATCCTCAATACTCAATCTTCAATCCTCAATCCTCAATCGTCAATCCTCAATCCTCAATTTTCAATCCTCAACACTCAATCTTCAATCCTCAATCCTCAATCCTCAATCCTCAATCCTCATTCTTCAATCCTCAATACCCAATCCTCAATCTTCAGTCCTCAATCCTCTATCCTCAATCCTAATTCCTCAATCCTCATTCTTCAATCCTCAATACCCAATCCTCAATTTCTATCCTCAATCCTCAATCCTCATTTCTCAATCCTCAACCCTCAACCCTCAGCCCTCATCCTCCATCCTCAGTACTCAATCCTCTATCCTCAATCTTCAATCCTCAATACTCAATCTTCAATCCTCATACCTCAATCCTCAATCCTCAATCCTCAATCTTCAATCCTCTAACATCAATCCTCAATTCTCAATCCTCAATCCTCAGTCCTCAGTCGTCGAACCTCAATCCCCGACCCTTAGCACTCATCCTCAATCCTCGTTCCTCAATCCTCAATCCTCAAACCTAAATCCTCTACCGTCAGTCCTCGTCCTCAATCCTCAAACCTCAATCCTCAATCCTCAATATTCAATCATCAATACTCAATCCTGAATCTTCAATCCTCAATACCCAATCTTCAATCCTCAATCCTCAATCCTCAATCCTCAATCCTCAATCTTCAATCCTCAACACTAATCTTCAATACTCAATCCCCAATCCTCAATCCTCAATCCTCATTCTTCAATCCTCAATACCCAATCCTCAATCTTCAATCCTCAATCCTCAATCCTCAATTCTAATTCCTCAATCCTCATTCTTCAATCCTCAATACCCAATCCTCAATTTCAATCCTCAATCCTCAATCCTCATTTCTCAATCCTCAATCTTCAACCCTCAGCCCTCATCCTCCATCCTCAGTACTCAATCCTCATTCCTCAATCCTCAATCCTCAATCCTCAATCTTCAATCGTCAATACTCAATCTGCAATCCCCAATACTCAAACCTCAATCCTCAATCCTCATTACTCAAACCTCAATACCAAATCCTCAATCCTCAATCCTCAATCCTCAATCCTCAATATTCAATCATCAATACTCAATCTTGAATCCTCAATCTTCAATCCTCAATACTCAACCTTCAATCCTCAATCCTCAATCCTCAATCCTCAATCCTCAATCCTCAGGCACCAATACTCAATCTACAATATTCAATCCACAATCCTCAATCCTCAATCCTCAGGCATCAATACTCAATCTACAATATTCAATCCACAATCCTTAATCCTCAATCCACAATCCTCAACCTTCAATACTCAATACTCAATCTTCAATCCTCAATCCTCAATCCTCAATCCTCAATCCTCAATCCTCAATCCTCAATATTCAATCCTCAATACTCAATCTTCAATCATCAATCCTCAATCCTCAATTATCAGTTGTCAATCCTCAGTCATCAATCCTCAATCTTCAATACTCAATCGTCAATCCTTAGTCCTCAATCCTCAATCCTCGATCCTCGTTCCTCAAACCTCAATCCTCAACCCTCAGTCTTCATCCTCAATCCTCAAACCTCAATCCTCAACCCACAATATTCAATCATCAATACTCAATCTTCAATCCTCAATCCTCAAACCTCAATCCTCAATCCTCATTCTTCAATACTAAACACCCAATCCTCAATCCTCAATCCTCAATCCTCAATCCTCAATCCTCAATCTTCAACCCTGAATCCTCAATCCTCAATACTCAATCCTCAATCTTCAATCCTCAATACTCAATCTTCAATCCTCAATCCTCAATCCTCAATCCTCAATATTCAATCATCAATACTCAATCTTTAATCCTCAATCCTCAATCCTCAATTCTCAATCCTCAATCCTCAATCCTCAATCCTCAATCCGCAATCCTCAATCCTCAATCCTCAATCCTCAATCCTCAATCCTCAATCCTCAATTCGCAATATTCAATCCTCAATACTCAATCTTCAATCATCAATCCTCAATCCTCAATTCTCAGTCGTCAATCCTCAGTCATCAATCCTCAATCTTCAATACTCAATCGTCAATCCTTATTTCCCAATCCTCAATCCTCAATCATCGTTCCTCAAACCTCAATCCTCAACCCTCAGTCATCATCCTCAATCCTCAAACATCAATCCTCAATCCTCAATATTCAATCATCAATGCTCAATCTTCAATCCCCAATTCTCAAACCTCAATCCTCAATCCACATTCTTCAATCCTAAATACCCAAACCTTAATCTTCAATCCTCAATCCTCAATCCTCAATTCTCAATCCTCAATCCTTAATCCTCAGACCTCAAACATCAATATTCAACCCTCAGTCCTCGTCCTCAATCCACAACCCTCAATCCTCAGTCCTCAATATTCAATCATAAATATTCAATCTTCATTCCTCAATCCTCAATCCTCAATCCTCAATCCTCAAGCCTCAGTCTTCAACCCTGAATCCTCAATACTCAATCCTCAATCTTCAATCCTCAATACTCAATCTTCAATCCTCAGTCCTCAATCGTCAATCCTCAATCCTCAATTTTCAATCCTCAACACTCAATCTTCAATCCTCAATCCTCAATCCTCAATCCTCAATCCTCATTCTTCAACCCTCAATACCCAATCCTCAATCTTCAGTCCTCAAACCTCAATCCTCAATCCTAATTCCTCAATCCTCATTCTTCAATCCTCAATACCCAATCCTCAATTTCTATCCTCAATCCTCAATCCTCATTTCTCAATCCTCAACCCTCAACCCTCAGCCCTCAACGTCCATCCTCAGTACTCAATCCTCTATCCTCAATCTTCAATCCTCAATACTCAATCTTCAATCCTCATTCCTCAATCCTCAATCCCCAATCCTCAATCTTCAATCCTCAAACATCAATCCTCAATCCTCAAACCTCAATCCTCAATCCTCAATATTCAATCATCAATACTCAATCTTCAATCCTTAATCCTCAATCTTCAATCCCCAATCCCCAGTACTCAATCTTCAATCCTCAATGCTCAATCCTCAATCCTCAATCCTCAGTCCTCAGACCTCAATCTTCAATCCTCAAACCTCAATCCTCAACCGTCAGTCCTCATTCTCCAACCTCAATCCTCAATCCTCAATCCTCAATCTTCAATCCCCAATACTCAATCTTCAATACTCAATCCTCAATACTCAATCCTCAATCCTCAAGCCTCAGGCATCAATACCCAATCTTCAATACTCAATCCTCAATTCTCAATCCTCAATCCTCAATCCTCAACCATCAATCCTCATTCCTCAAACCTCAATCCTCAACCCTCAGTCCTCATCCTCAATTCTCAATTCTCAATCCTCAATCCTCAATCCTCAATCTTCAATCCTCAATAATCAATCTCCGATCCTAGGTCCTCAATCCCCAACCTTCAATCGTTAATCCTCAATCTTCAATCCTCAATCCCCAGTCATCAATCTTCAATCCTCAATGCTCAATCCTCAATCCTCAATCCTCAGTCCTCAATCCCCAATCCTTAATCCTCAAACCTCAATCCTCAACCGTCAGTCCTCGTCCTCAATCCTCAAACCTCAATCATCAATCCTCAATATTCAATCATCAATACCCAATCTTCAATCCTCAATCCTCAAACCTCAATCCTCAATCCTCATTCTTCAATCCTAAATACCCAATCCTCAATTTCCAATCCTCAATCCTCAATCCTCAATTCTCAATCCTCAATCCTTAATCCTCAGACCTCAAACATCAATATTCAACCCTCAGTCCTCGTCCTCAATCCACAACCCTCAATCCTCAGTCCTCAATATTCAATCATCAATATTCAATCTTCAATCCTCAATCCTCAATCCTCAATCCTCAATCCTCAATCCTCAATTTTCAACCCTGAATCCTCAATCCTCAATACTCAATCCTCTATCTTCAATCCTCAATACTCAATCTTCAATCCTTAATCCTCAATCTGCAATCCCGAATCCCCAGTACTCAATCTTCAATCCTCAATGCTATATCCTCAATCCTCAATCCTCAGTCCTCAGTCCTCAATCTTCAATCCTCAAACCTCAATCCTCAACCGTCAGTCCTCATTCTCCATCCTCAATCCTCAATCCTCAATCCTCAATCTTCAATCCCCAATACTAAATCTTCAATCCTCAATCCTCAATCCTCAATCCTCAATCCTCAATCCTCAATCCTCAATCCTCAATCTTCAATCCTCAACACTAATCTTCAATCCTCAATCCCCAATCCTCAATCCTCAATCCTCATTCTTCAATCCTCAATACCCAATCCTCAATCTTCAATCCTCAATCCTCAATCCTCAATCCTCAATCCTAATTCCTCAACCCTCATTCTTCAATCCTCAATACCCAATCCTCAATTTCAATCCTCAATCCTCAATCCTCATTTCTCAATCCTCAATCTTCAACCCTCAGCCTTCATCCTCCATCCTCAGTACTCAATCCTCTATCCTCAATCTTCAATCCTCAATACTCAATCTTCGATCCTCATTCCTCAATCCTCAATCCTCAATCCTCAATCTTCAATCGCCAATACTCAATCTGCAATCCCCAATACTCAAACCTCAATCCTCAATCCTCATTACTCAATCCTCAATACCCAATCCTCAATCCTCAATCCTCAATATTCAATCATCAATACTCAATCTTGAATACTCAATCTTCAATCCTCAATACTCAACTTTCAATCCTCAATCCTCAATCCTCAATCTTCAATCTTCAACCCTGAATCCTCAATCCTCAATACTCAATCCTCAATCTTCAATCCTCAATACTCAATCTTCAATCCTCAATCCTCAATCCTCAATCCTCAATATTCAATCATCAATACTCAATCTTCAATCCTCAATCCTCAATCCTCAATTCTCAATCCTCAATCCTCAATCCTCAATCCTCAGTCCTCAATCCCCAATCCTTAATCCTCAAACCTCAATCCTCAACCGTCAGTCCTCGTCCTCAATCCTCAAACCTCAATCATCAATCCTCAATATTCAATCATCAATACCCAATCTTCAATCCTCAATCCTCTATCCTCAATACCCAACACTCAATCTTCAATCCTCAATCCTCAATCCTCAATCCCAATTCCTCAACCCTCATTCTTCAATCGTCAATACCCAATCCTCAATTTCAATCCTCAATCCGCAATCCTCATTTCTCAATCCTCAATCCTCAGCCCTCAGCCATCATCCTCCATCCTCAGTACACAATACTCTATCCTCAATCTTCAATCCTCAATACTCAGCCTTCAATCGTCATTCCTCAATCCTCAATCCTCAATCCTCAATTCTCAATCTTCAATCCTCGATCCTCAATCATCAATCCCCAATCCTCAATCCTCAGGCATCAATACTCAATCTTCAATGCTCAATCCTCAATCCTCAATCATCATTACCCAACACTCAATCCTCATTCCTCAAACCTCAATCCTCAACCTTCAGTCCTCATACTCAATTCTCAATTCTCAATCCTCAATCCTCAATCCTCAATCTTCAATCCTCAATAATGAATCTCCAATCCTCAATCCTCAATCCTCGATACTCAATCCTCAGGCATCAATCCTCAATCCTCAATCCTCAATCCTCAGGCATCAATACTCAATCTACAATATTCAACCCACAATCCTTAATCCTCAATCCACAATCCTCAACCTTCAATACTCAATACTCAATCTTCAATCCTCAATCCTCAATCCTCAATCCTCAATCCTCAATCCTCAATCCTCAATATTCAATCCTCAATACTCAATCTTCAATCATCAATCCTCAATCCTCAATTCTCAGTCGTCAATCCTCAGTCATCAATCCTCAATCTTCAATACTCAATCGTCAATCCTTAGTCCTCAATCCTCAATCCTCAATCCTCGTTCCTCAAACCTCAATCCTCAACCCTCAGTCTTCATCCTCAATCCTCAAACCTCAATCCTCAACCCTCAATATTCAATCATCAATACTCAATCTTCAATCCTCAATCCTCAAACCTCAATCCTCAATCCTCATTCTTCAATCCTAAATACCCAATCCTCAATCTTCAATCCGCAATCCTCAATCCTCAATCCTCAATCCTCAATCCTCAATCTTCAACTCTGAATCCACAATCCTCAATACTCAATCCTCAATCTTCAATCCTCAATACTCAATCTTCAATCCTCAATCCTCAATCCTCAATCCTCAATCCTCAATCTTCAATCCTCAATAGTCAATCGCCAATCCTCAATCCTCAATCCTCGATCCTCAATCCTCAGGCATCAATACTCAATCTTCAATACTCAATCCTCAATCCTCGATCTTCAATCCTCAATTCTCAATCTTCAATCCTCGATCCTCAATCATCAATCCTCAATCCTCAATCCTCAGGCATCAATACTCAACCTTCAATGCTCAATCCTCAATCCTCAATCCTCAATCCTCATTCCCCAACCCTCAGTCCTCATTCCTCAAACCTCAATCCTCAACCCTCAGTCCTCATACTCAATTCTCAATTCTCAATCCTCAATCCTCAATCCTCAATCTTCAATCCTCAATAGTCAATCGCCAATCCTCAATCCTCAATCCTCGATCCTCAATCCTCAGGCATCAATACTCAATCTTCAATACTCAATCCTCAATCCTCAATCCTCAATCCTCAATCCTCAAACCTCAATCCTCAATCCTCAATATTCAATCATCAATACTCAATCTTCGATCCTCAATCCTCAATCCTCAATCCTCAATCCTCAATCCTCAATCCTCAATCCTCAATCCTCAATCCTCAATCCTCAATCCACAATCCTCAGCCTTCAATACTCAATAATCAATTTCCAATCCTAGATCCTCTATCCTCAATCCTCAATCGTCAATCCTCAATCCTCATTCATCAATCCTCAATATTCAATCATCAATACTCAATCTTCAATCCTCAATCCTCAATCCTCAATCCTCAATCCTCAATCCTCAATATTCAATCATCAATACGCAATCTTCAACCCTCAATCTTCAATCCTCAATAGTCAATCTTCAATCCTCAATCCTCATTCTTCTATCCTCAATACCCAACCCTCAATCTTCAATCCTCAATCCTCAATCCTCAATCCCAATTCCTCAACCCTCATTCTTCAATCGTCAATACCCAATCCTCAATTTCAATCCTCAATCCGCAATCCTCATTTCTCAATCCTCAATCCTCAGCCCTCAGCCATCATCCTCCATCCTCAGTACACAATACTCTATCCTCAATCTTCAATCCTCAATACTCAGCCTTCAATCGTCATTCCTCAATCCTCAATCCTCAATCCTCAACCTTCTATCCTCAACACTCAATCTGCAATCCTCAATCCTCAAATCTCAATCCTCAATCCTCATTCCTCAATCCTCAATACCCAATCCTCAATCCTCAATCCTCAATCCTCAATTCTCAATCTTCAATCCTCGATCCTCAATCATCAATCCTCAATCCTCAATCCTCAGGCATCAATACTCAATCTTCAATGCTCAATCCTCAATCCTCAATCATCATTACCCAACACTCAATCCTCATTCCTCAAACCTCAATCCTCAACCTTCAGTCCTCATACTCAATTCTCAATTCTCAATCCTCAATCCTCAATCCTCAATCTTCAATCCTCAATAATGAATCTCCAATCCTCAATCCTCAATCCTCGATACTCAATCCTCAGGCATCAATCCTCAATCCTCAATCCTCGATCCTCAGGCATCAATACTCAATCTACAATATTCAACCCACAATCCTTAATCCTCAATCCACAATCCTCAACCTTCAATACTCAATACTCAATCTTCAATCCTCAATCCTCAATCCTCAATCCTCAATCCTCAATCCTCAATCCTCAATATTCAATCCTCAATACTCAATCTTCAATCATCAATCCTCAATCCTCAATTCTCAGTCGTCAATCCTCAGTCATCAATCCTCAATCTTCAATACTCAATCGTCAATCCTTAGTCCTCAATCCTCAGTCCTCAATCCTCGTTCCTCAAACCTCAATCCTCAACCCTCAGTCTTCATCCTCAATCCTCAAACCTCAATCCTCAACCCTCAATATTCAATCATCAATCCTCAATCTTCAATCCGCAATCCTCAATCATCAATCCTCAATCCTCAATCCTCAATCTTCAACCCTGAATCCACAATCCTCAATACTCAATCCTCAATCTTCAATCCTCAATACTCAATCTTCAATCCTCAATCCTCAATCCTCAACCCTCAATCCTCAATCTTCAATCCTCAACACTCAATCTTCAATCCTCAATCCTCAATCCTCAATCCTCAATCCTCATTCTTCAACCCTCAATACCCAATCCTCAATCTTCAATCCTCAATCCTCAATCCTCAATCCTAATTCCTCAATCCTCATTCTTCGATCCTCAATACCCAATCCTCAATTTCAATCCTCAATCCTCAATCCTCATTTCTCAATCCTCAATCCTCAACCCTCAGCCCTCATCCTCCATCCTCAATCCTCAATCCACAATCCTCGATCTTCAATCCTCAATTCTCAATCTTCAATCCTCGATCCTCAATCATCAATCCTCAATCCTCAATCCTCAGGCATCAATACTCAAACTTCAATGCTCAATCCTCAATCCTCAATCCTCAATCCTCATTCCCCAACCCTCAGTCCTCATTCCTCAAACCTCAATCCTCAACCCTCAGTCCTCATACTCAATTCTCAATTCTCAATCCTCAATCCTCAATCCTCAATCTTCAATCCTCAATAGTCAATCTCCAATCCTCAATCCTCAATCCTCGATCCTCAATCCTCAGGCATCAATACTCAATCTTCAATACTCAATCCTCAATCCTCAATCCTCAATCCTCAATCCTCAAACCTCAATCCTCAATCCTCAATATTCAATCATCAATACTCAATCTTCGATCCTCAATCCTCAATCCTCAATCCTCAATCCTCAATCCTCAATCCTCAATCCTCAATCCTCAATCCTCAATCCTCAATCCACAATCCTCAGCCTTCAATACTCAATAATCAATTTCCAATCCTAGATCCTCTATCCTCAATCCTCAATCGTCAATCCTCAATCCTCATTCTTCAATCCTCAATATTCAATCATCAATACTCAATCTTCAATCCTCAATCCTCAATCCTCAATCCTCAATCCTCAATCCTCAATATTCAATCATCAATACGCAATCTTCAACCCTCAATCTTCAATCCTCAATAGTCAATCTTCAATCCTCAATCCTCAATCCTCAATCCTCAATCCTCAATCCTCAATCCTCAGTTATCAATACTCAATCTACAATATTCAATCCTCAATCCTTAATCCTCAATCCACAATCCTCAACCTTCAATACTCAATACTCAATCTTCAATCCTCAGACCTCAATCCTCAATCTTCATTCTTCAATCCTAAATACCCAATCCTCAATCTTCAATCCGCAATCCTCAATCCTCAATCCTCAATACCCAATCCTCAATCTTCAATCCTCAATCCTCAATACTCAATTCTCAATCCTCAATCCTTAATCCTCAGACCTCAAACGTCAATATTCAACCCTCAGTCCTCGTCCTCAATCCACAACCCTCAATCCTCAGTCCTCAATATTCAATCATCAATATTCAATCTTCAATCCTCAATCCTCAATCCTCAATCCTCAATCCTCAATCCTCAATCTTCAACCCTGAATCCTCAATCCTCAATACTCAATCCTCAATCTTCAATCCTCAATACTCAATCTTCAATCCTCAATCCTCAATCCTCAATCCTCAGTATTCAATCATCAATGCTCAATCTTCAATCCTCAATCCTCAATCCTCAATTCTCAATCCTCAATCCTCAATCCTCAATCCTCAATCCTCAATCCTCAATCCACAATCCTCAACCTTCTATACTCAATAATCAATCTCCAATCCTAGATCCTCAATCCTCAATCCTCAATCCTCAATCTTCAACCCTGAATCCTCAATCCTCAATACTCAATACTCAATCTTCAATCCTCGATACTCAATTTCAATCCTCAATCCTCAATCCTCTATCCTCAATCCTCAATCTTCAACCCTCAACACTCAATCCTCAATCCTCAATCCTCAATCCTCAATCCTCAACCCTCAATCTTCAACCCTCATTACTAATCTTCAATCCTCAATCCTCAATCCTCAATCCTCAATCCTCATTCTTCAATCCTCAATACCCAATCCTCAATCTTCAATCCTCAATCCTCAATCCTAATTCCTCAATCCTCATTCTTCAATCCTCAATACACAATCCTCAATTTCAATCCTCAATCCTCAATCCTCATTTCTCAATCCTCAATCCTCAACCCTCAGCCCTCATCCTCCATCCTCAATCCTCAATCCTCAATCCTCCATCTTCAATCCTCAATTCTCAACCTTCAATCCTCGATCCTCAATCATCAATCCTCTATCCTCAATCCTCAGGCATCAATACTCAATCCTCAATGCTCAATCCTCAATCCTCAATCCTCAATCCTCATTCCCCAACCCTCAATCCTCATTCCTCAAACCTCTATCCTCAACTCTCAGTCCTCATACTCAATTCTCAATTCTCAATCCTCAATCCTCAATCCTCAATCTTCAATCCTCAATAATCAATCTCCAATCCTCAATCCTCAATCCTCGATCCTCAATCCTCAGGCATCAATACTCAATCTTCAATACTCAATCCTCAATCCTCAGTCCTCAATCCTCAATCCTCAAAGCTCAATCCTCAATCCTCAATATTCAATCATCAATACTCAATCTTCAATGCTCAATCCTCAATCCTCAATACTCACTCCTCAATCCTCAATCCTCAGTATTCAATCATCAATAATCAATCTTCAAACCTCAATCTTCAATCCTCAATTCTCAATCTTCAATCCTCAATCCTCAATCCTCAATCCTCAATCCTCAATCCTCAGGCATCAATACTCAATCTACAATATTCAATCCTCAATCCTTAATCCTCAATCCACAGTCCTCAACCTTCAATACTCAATACTCAATCTTCAATCCTCAGTCCTCAATCATCAATCCTAAATTCTCAGTCGTCAATCCTCAGTCACCAATCCTCAATCTTCAATACTCAATCGCCAATCCTTAGTCCTCAATCCTCAATCCTCAATCCTCGTTCCTCAAACCTCAATCCTCAACCCTCAGACTTCATCCTCAATCCTCAATACTTAATTCTCAATCCTCAATCCTTAATCCTCAGACCTCAAACGTCAATATTCAACCCTCAGTCCTCGTCCTCAATACACAACCCTCAATCCTCAGTCCTCAATATTCAATCATCAATATTCAATCTTCAATCCTCAATCCTCAATCCTCAATCCTCAATCCTCAATCCTCAATCTTCAACCCTGAATCCTCAATCCTCAATACTCAATCCTCAATCTTCAATCCTCAATACTCAATCTTCAATCCTCAATCCTCAATCCTCAATCCTCAATCCTCAATCCTCAATCCACAATCCTCAACCTTCTATACTCAATAATCAATCTCCAATCCTAGATCCTCAATCCTCAATCCTCAATCCTCAATCTTCAACCCTGAATCCTCAATCCTCAATACTCAATCCTCAATCTTCAATCCTCAATACTCAATCTTCAATCCTCAATCCTCAATCGTCAATCCTCAATCCTCAATATTCAATCCTCAACACTCAATCTTCAATCCGCAATCCTCAATCCTCAGTCCTCAATCCTCATTCTTCAATCCTCAATACCCAATCCTCAATCTTCAATCCTCAATCCTCAATCCTCAATCCTAATTCCTCAATCCTCATTCTTCAATCCTCAATACCCAATCCTCAATTTCAATCCTCAATCCTCAATCGTCATTTCTCAATCCTCAATCCTCAACCCTCAGCCCTCATCCTCCATCCTCAGTACTCAATCCTCTATCCTCAATCTTCAATCCTCAATACTCAATCTTCAATCCTCATTCCACAATCCTCAAACCTCAATCCTCAATCTTCAATCCTCAATACTCAATCTGCAATCCTCAATCCTCAAACCTCAATCCTCAATCCTCATTCCTCAATCCTCAATACCCAATCCTCAATCCTCAATCCTCAATCCTCAATCCTCAATATTCAATCATCAATACTCAATCTTCAATCCTCAATCTTCAATCCTCAATACTCAATCTTCAATCCTCAATCCTCAATCCTCAATCCACAAACCTCAATCCTCAATATTCAATCATCAATACTCAATCTTCAATCCTCAATCCTCAAACCTCAATCCTCAATCCTCATTCTTCAATGCTAAGTACCCAATCCTCAATCTTCAATCCTCAATCCTCAATCCTCAACTCTCAATCCTCAATCCTTAATCCCCGGTCCTCAAACATCAATATTCAGCCCTGAGTCCTCGCCCACAATCCACAACCCTCAATCCGCAGTCCTCAATATTCAATCATCAATATTCAATCTTCAATCCTCAATCCTCAATCCTCAATCCTCAATCCTCAATCCTCAATCTTCAACCCTGAATCCTCAATCCTCAATACTCAATCCTCAATCTTCAATCCTCAATACTCAATCTACAATCCTCAATCCTCAATCCTCAATCCTCAATCCTCAATCTTCAATCCTCAACACTCAATCTTCAATACTCAATCCTCAATCCTCAATCCTCAATCCTCATTCTTCAATCCTCAATACCCAATCCTCAATCTTCAATCCTCAATCCTCAATCCTCAATCCTAATTCCTCAATCCTCATTCTTCAATCCTCAATACCCATCCTCAATTTCAATCCTCAATCCTCAATCCTCATTTCTCAATCCTCAATCCTCAACCCTCAGCCCTCATCCTCCATCCTCAGTACTCAATCCTCTATCCTCAATCTTCAATCCTCAATACTCAATCTTCAATCCTCATTCCTCAATCCTCAATCCTCAATCCTCAATCTTCAATCCTCAATACTCAATCATCAATACTCAATCTTCAATCCTCAATCCTCAATCCTCAATTCTCAATCCTCAATCTTCAATCCTCAATCCTCAATCCTCAACTCTCAATCCTCAATCCTTAATCCCCGGTCCTCAAACATCAATATTCAGCCCTGAGTCCTCGCCCACAATCCACAACCCTCAATCCGCAGTCCTCAATATTCAATCATCAATATTCAATCTTCAATCCTCAATCCTCAATCCTCAATCCTCAATCCTCAATCCTCAATCTTCAACCCTGAATCCTCAATCCTCAATACTCAATCCTCAATCTTCAATCCTCAATCCTCAATCCTCAATTCTCAATCCTCAATCCTTAATCCCCGGACCTCAAACATCAATATTCAGCCCTGAGTCCTCGCCCACAAACCACAACCCTCAATCCGCAGTCCTCAATATTCAATCATCAATATTCAATCTTCAATTCTCAATCCTCAATCCTCAATCCTCAATCCTCAATCCTCAATCTTCAACACTGAATCCTCAATCCTCAATACTCAATCCTCAATCTTCAATCCTCAATACTCAATCTTCAACCCTCAATCCTCAATCCCCAATCCTCAATCCTCAATCTTCAATCCTCAGCACTCAATCATCAATACTCAATCCTCAATCCTCAATCCTCAATCCTCAATCTTCAATCCTCAATCCTCAATCCTCAATTCTCAATCCTCAATCCTTAATCCCCGGACCTCAAACATCAACATTCAGCCCTGAGTCCTCGCCCACAAACCACAACCCTCAATCCGCAGTCCTCAATATTCAATCATCAATATTCAATCTTCAATTCTCAATCCTCAATCCTCAATCCTCAATCCTCAATCCTCAATCTTCAACACTGAATCCTCAATCCTCAATACTCAATCCTCAATCTTCAATCCTCAATACTCAATCTTCAACCCTCAATCCTCAATCCTCAATCCTGAATCCTCAATCTTCAATCCTCAGCACTCAATCATCAATACTCAATCCTCAATCCTCAATCCTCAATCCTCATTCTTCAATCCTCAATACCCAATCCTCAATCTTCAATCCTCAATCCTCAATCCTCAATCCTAATTCCTCAATCCTCATCCTTCAATCCTCAATACCCAATCCCCAATTTCAATCCTCAATCCTCAATCCTCATTTCTCAATCCTCAATCCTCAACCCTCAGCCCTCATACTCCATCCTCAGTACTCAATCCTCTATCCTCAATCTTCAATCCTCAATACTCAATATTCAATCCTCATTCCTCAATCCTCAATCCTCAATCCTCAATCTTCAATCCTCAATACTCAATCTGCAATCCTCAATCCTCAAACCTCAATCCTCAATCCTCATTCCTCAATCCTCAATACCCAATCCTCAATCCTCAATCCTCAATCCTCAATCGTCAATCCTCAATCCTCAATCTTCAACCCTGAATCCTCAATCCTCAATACTCAATCCTCAATCTCCAATCCTCAATTCTCAATCCTGAATCCTCAATCCTCAATCCTCAATCCTCAATCCTCAATCCTCAATCCACAATCCTCAAGCTTCTATACTCAATAATCAATCTCCAATCCTAGATCGTCAATCCTCAATCCTCAATCCTCAATCTTCAACCCTGAATCCTCAATCATCAATACTCAATCCTCAATCTTCAATCCTCAATACTCAATCTTCAATCCTCAATCCTCAATCCTCAATCCTCAGTCCTCAATCTTCAACCCTCAACACTCAATCTTCAATCCTCAATCCTCAATCCTCAATCCTCAATCCTCAGGCATCAATACTCAATCTTCAATGCTCAATCCTCAATCCTCAATCCTCAATCCTCATTCCCCAACCCTCAATCCTCATTCCTCAAACCTCAATCCTCAACCCTCAGTCCTCATACTCAATTCTCAATTCTCAATCCTCAATCCTCAATCCTCAATCTTCAATCCTCAATAATCAATCTCCAATCCTCAATCCTCAATCCTCGATCCTCAATCCTCAGGCATCAATACTCAATCTTCAATACTCAATCCTCAACCCTCAATCCTCAATCCTCAATCCTCAAACCTCAATCCTCAATCCTCAATATTCAATCATCAATACTCAATCTTCAATCCTCAATCCTCAATCCTCAATCCTCAATCCTCAATCCTCAATCCTCAATACTCAATCCTCAATCCTCAATCCTCAATCCTCAATCCTCAATCCTCATTCCTCAATCCTCAATACACAATCCTCAATCTTCAATCCTCAAACATCAATCCTCAATCCTCAAACCTAAATCCTCTACCGTCAGTCCTCGTCCTGAATCCTCAAACCTCAATCCCCAGTCCTCAATATTCAATCAGCAATACTCAATCTTCAATCCTCAATCCTCAATCCTCAATCCTCAATCCTCAATCCTCAATCCTCAATATTCAATCATCAATACTCAATCTTCAACCCTCAATCTTCAATCCTCAGTACTCAATCTTCCATCCTCAATCCTCAATCCTCAATCCTCAATCCTCAATCCTCAGGCATCAATACTCAATCTACAATATTCAATCCTCAATCCTTAATCCTCAATCCACAATCCTCAACCTTCAATACTCAATACTCAATCTTCAATCCTCAATCCTCAATCCTCAATCCTCAATCCTCAATCCTCAATCCGCAATATTCAATCCTCAATACTGAATCTTCGATCATCAATCCTCAATCCTCAATTCTCAGTCGTCAATCCTCAGCGATCATTCCTCAATCTTCAATACTCAATCGTCAATCCTTAGTCCTCAATCCTCAATCCTCAATCCTCGTTCCTCAAACCTCAATCCTCAACCCTCAGACTTCATCCTCAATCCTCAAACCTCAATCCTCAATCCTCAATCCTCAATATTCAATCATCAATACTCAATCTTCAATCCTCAATCCTAAAACCTCAATCCTCAGTCCTCATTCTTCAATCCTAAATACCGAATCCTCAATCTTCAATCCTCAATCCTCAATACTCAATTCTCAATCCTCAATCATTAATCCTCAGACCTCAAACGTCAATATTCAACCCTCAGTCCTCGTCCTCAATCCACAACCCTCAATCCTCAGTCCTCAATATTCAATCATCAATATTCAATCTTCAATCCTCAATCCTCAATCCTCAATCCTCAATCCTCAATCCTCAATCTTCAACCCTGAATCCTCAATCCTCAATACTCAATCCTCAATCTTCAATCCTCAATACTCAATCTTCAATCCTCAATCCTCAATCCTCAATCCTCAATATTCAATCATCAATACTCAATCTTCAATCCTCAATCCTCAATCCTCAATTCTCAATTCTGAATCCTCAATCCTCAATCCTCAATCCTCAATCCTCAATCCACAATCCTCAAGCTTCTATACTCAATAATCAATCTCCAATCCTCAATCCTGAATCCTCAATCCTCAATATTCAATCATCAATACTCAATCTTCAATCCTCAATCCTCAAACCTCAATCCTCAATCCTCATTCTTCAATCCTAAATACCCAATCCTCAATCTTCAATCCTCAATCCTCAATCCTCAATTCTCAATCCTCAGACCTCAAACATAAATATTCAATCCTCTTCCTCAATCCACAACCCTCAATCCTCAGTCCTCAATATTCAATCGTCAATATTCAATCATCAATATTCAATCTTCAATCCTCAATCCTCAACCCTCAATCCTCAATCCTCAATCCTCAATCTTCAACCCTGAATCCTCAATCCTCAATACTGAATCCTCAATCTTCAATCCTCAATACTCAATCTTCAATCCTCAATCCTCAATCCTCAATCCTCAATCTTCAATCCTCAACACTCAATCTTCAATCCTCAATCCTCTATCCTCAATCCTCAATCCTCATTCTTCTATCCTCAATACCCAACTCTCAATCTTCAATCCTCAATCCTCAATCCTCAATCCCAATTCCTCAACCCTCATTCTTCAATCGTCAATACCCAATCCTCAATTTCAATCCTCAATCCGCAATCCTCATTTCTCAATCCTCAATCCTCAGCCCTCAGCCGTCATCCTCCATCCTCAGTACACAATACTCTATCCTCAATCTTCAATCCTCAATACTCAGCCTTCAATCGTCATTCCTCAATCCTCAATCCTCAATCCTCAACCTTCTATCCTCAACACTCAATCTGCAATCCTCAATCCTCAAACCTCAATCCTCAATCCTCATTCCTCAATCCTCAATACCCAATCCTCAATCCTCAATCCTCAATCCTCAATTCTCAATCTTCAATCCTCGATCCTCAATCATCAATCCTCAATCCTCAATCCTCAGGCATCAATACTCAATTTTCAATGCTCAATCCTCAATCCTCAATCATCATTACCCAACACTCAATCCTCATTCCTCAAACCTCAATCCTCAACCTTCAGTCCTCATACTCAATTCTCAATTCTCAATCCTCAATCCTCAATCCTCAATCTTCAATCCTCAATAATGAATCTCCAATCCTCAATCCTCAATCCTCGATACTCAATCCTCAGGCATCAATCCTCAATCCTCAATCCTCAATCCTCAGGCATCAATACTCAATCTACAATATTCAACCCACAATCCTTAATCCTCAATCCACAATCCTCAACCTTCAATACTCAATACTCAATCTTCAATCCTCAATACTCAATCCTCAATCCTCAATCCTCAATCCTCAATCCTCAATATTCAATCCTCGATACTCAATCTTCAATCATCAATCCTCAATCCTCAATTCTCAGTCGTCAATCCTCAGTCATCAATCCTCAATCTTCAATACTCAATCGTCAATCCTTAGTCCTCAATCCTCAATCCTCAATCCTCGTTCCTCAAACCTCAATCCTCAACCCTCAGTCTTCATCCTCAATCCTCAAACCTCAATCCTCAACCCTCAATATTCAATCATCAATACTCAATCTTCAATCCTCAATCCTCAAACCTCAATCCTCAATCCTCAATACTCAATCTTCAATCCTCAATCCTCAATCCTCAATACTCAATCCTCAATCTTCAATCCTCAATACTCAATCTTCAATCCTCAATCCTCAATCCTCAATCCTCAATCCTCAATCTTCAATCCTCAACACTCAATCTTCAATCCTCAATCCTCTATCCTCAATCCTCAATCCTCATTCTTCTATCCTCAATACCCAACCCTCAATCTTCAATCCTCAATCCTCAATCCTCAATCCCAATTCCTCAACCCTCATTCTTCAATCGTCAATACCCAATCCTCAATTTCAATCCTCAATCCGCAACCCTCATTTCTCAATCCTCAATCCTCAGCCCTCAGCCATCATCCTCCATCCTCAGTACACAATACTCTATCCTCAATCTTCAATCCTCAATACTCAGCCTTCAATCGTCATTCCTCAATCCTCAATCCTCAATCCTCAACCTTCTATCCTCAACACTCAATCTGCAATCCTCAATCCTCAAACCTCAATCCTCAATCCTCATTCCTCAATCCTCAATACCCAATCCTCAATCCTCAATCCTCAATCCTCAATTCTCAATCTTCAATCCTCGATCCTCAATCATCAATCCTCAATCCTCAATCCTCAGGCATCAATACTCAATCTTCAATGCTCAATCCTCAATCCTCAATCATCATTACCCAACACTCAATCCTCATTCCTCAAACCTCAATCCTCAACCTTCAGTCCTCATACTCAATTCTCAATTCTCAATCCTCAATCCTCAATCCTCAATCTTCAATCCTCAATAATGAATCTCCAATCCTCAATCCTCAATCCTCGATACTCAATCCTCAGGCATCAATCCTCAATCCTCAATCCTCAATCCTCAGGCATCAATACTCAATCTACAATATTCAACCCACAATCCTTAATCCTCAATCCACAATCCTCAACCTTCAATACTCAATACTCAATCTTCAATCCTCAATCCTCAATCCTCAATCCTCAATCCTCAATCCTCAATCCTCAATATTCAATCCTCAATACTCAATCTTCAATCATCAATCCTCAATCCTCAATTCTCAGTCGTCAATCCTCAGTCATCAATCCTCAATCTTCAATACTCAATCGTCAATCCTTAGTCCTCAATCCTCAATCCTCAATCCTCGTTCCTCAAACCTCAATCCTCAACCCTCAGTCTTCATCCTCAATCCTCAAACCTCAATCCTCAACCCTCAATATGCAATCATCAATACTCAATCTTCAATCCTCAATCCTCAAACCTCAATCCTCAATCCTCAATACTCAATCTTCAATCCTCAATCCTCAATCCTCAATACTCAATCCTCAATCTTCAATCCTCAATACTCAATCTTCAATCCTCAATCCTCAATCCTCAATCCTCAATCCTCAATCTTCAATCCTCAACACTCAATCTTCAATCCTCAATCCTCAATCCTCAATCCTCAATCCTCATTCTTCAACCCTCAATACCCAATCCTCAATCTTCAATCCTCAATCCTCAATCCTCAATCCTAATTCCTCAATCCTCATTCTTCAATCCTCAATACCCAATCCTCAATTTCAATCCTCAATCCTCAATCCTCATTTCTCAATCCTCAATCCTCAACCCTCAGCCCTCATCCTCCATCCTCAATCCTCAATCCACAATCCTCGATCTTCAATCCTCAATTCTCAATCTTCAACCCTCGATCCTCAATCATCAATCCTCAATCCTCAATCCTCAGGCATCAATACTCAACCTTCAATGCTCAATCCTCAATCCTCAATCCTCAATCCTCATTCCCCAAACCTCAGTCCTCATTCCTCAAACCTCAATCCTCAACCCTCAGTCCTCATACTCAATTCTCAATTCTCAATCCTCAATCCTCAATCCTCAATCTTCAATCCTCAATAGTCAATCGCCAATCCTCAATCCTCAATCCTCGATCCTCAATCCTCAGGCATCAATACTCAATCTTCAATACTCAATCCTCAATCCTCAATCCTCAATCCTCAATCCTCAAACCTCAATCCTCAATCGTCAATATTCAATCATCAATACTCAATCTTCGATCCTCAATCCTCAATCCTCAATCCTCAATCCTCAATCCTCAATCCTCAATCCTCAATCCTCAATCCTCAATCCTCAATCTACAATCCTCAGCCTTCAATACTCAATAATCAATTTCCAATCCTAGATCCTCTATCCTCAATCCTCAATCGTCAATCCTCAATCCTCATTCTTCAATCCTCAATATTCAATCATCAATACTCAGTCTTCAATCCTCAATCCTCAATCCTCAATCCTCAATCCTCAATCCTCAATATTCAATCATCAATACGCAATCTTCAACCCTCAATCTTCAATCCTCAATAGTCAATCTTCAATCCTCAATCCTCATTCTTCTATCCTCAATACCCAACCCTCAATCTTCAATCCTCAATCCTCAATCCTCAATCCCAATTCCTCAACCCTCATTCTTCAATCGTCAATACCCAATCCTCAATTTCAATCCTCAATCCGCAATCCTCATTTCTCAATCCTCAATCCTCAGCCCTCAGCCATCATCCTCCATCCTCAGTACACAATACTCTATCCTCAATCTTCAATCCTCAATACTCAGCCTTCAATCGTCATTCCTCAATCCTCAATCCTCAATCCTCAACCTTCTATCCTCAACACTCAATCTGCAATCCTCAATCCTCAAACCTCAATCCTCAATCCTCATTCCTCAATCCTCAATACCCAATCCTCAATCCTCAATCCTCAATCCTCAATTCTCAATCTTCAATCCTCGATCCTCAATCATCAATCCTCAATCCTCAATCCTCAGGCATCAATACTCAATCTTCAATGCTCAATCCTCAATCCTCAATCATCATTACCCAACACTCAATCCTCATTCCTCAAACCTCAATCCTCAACCTTCAGTCCTCATACTCAATTCTCAATTCTCAATCCTCAATCCTCAATCCTCAATCTTCAATCCTCAATAATGAATCTCCAATCCTCAATCCTCAATCCTCGATACTCAATCCTCAGGCATCAATCCTCAATCCTCAATCCTCAATCCTCAGGCATCAATACTCAATCTACAATATTCAACCCACAATCCTTAATCCTCAATCCACAATCCTCAACCTTCAATACTCAATACTCAATCTTCAATCCTCAATCCTCAATCCTCAATCCTCAATCCTCAATCCTCAATCCTCAATATTCAATCCTCAATACTCAATCTTCAATCATCAATCCTCAATCCTCAATACTCAGTCGTCAATCCTCAGTCATCAATCCTCAATCTTCAATACTCAATCGTCAATCCTTAGTCCTCAATCCTCAATCCTCAATCCTCGTTCCTCAAACCTCAATCCTCAACCCTCAGTCTTCATCCTCAATCCTCAAACCTCAATCCTCAACCCTCAATATTCAATCATCAATACTCAATCTTCAATCCTCAATCCTCAAACCTCAATCCTCAATCCTCATTCTTCAATCCTAAATACCCAATCCTCAATCTTCAATCCGCAATCCTCAATCCTCAATCCTCAATCCTCAATCCTCAATCTTCAACCCTGAATCCACAATCCTCAATACTCAATCCTCAATCTTCAATCCTCAATACTCAATCTTCAATCCTCAATCCTCAATCCTCAACCCTCAATCCTCAATCTTCAATCCTCAACACTCAATCTTCAATCCTCAATCCTCAATCCTCAATCCTCAATCCTCATTCTTCAATCCTCAATACCCAATCCTCAATTTCAATCCTCAATCCTCAATCCTCATTTCTCAATCCTCAATCCTCAACCCTCAGCCCTCATCCTCCATCCTCAATCCTCAATCCACAATCCTCGATCTTCAATCCTCAATTCTCAATCTTCAATCCTCGATCCTCAATCATCAATCCTCAATCCTCAATCCTCAGGCATCAATACTCAAACTTCAATGCTCAATCCTCAATCCTCAATCCTCAATCCTCATTCCCCAACCCTCAGTCCTCATTCCTCAAACCTCAATCCTCAACCCTCAGTCCTCATACTCAATTGTCAATTCTCAATCCTCAATCCTCAATCCTCAATCTTCAATCCTCAATAGTCAATCTCCAATCCTCAATCCTCAATCCTCGATCCTCAATCCTCAGGCATCAATACTCAATCTTCAATACTCAATCCTCAATCCTCAATCCTCAATCCTCAAAGCTCAATCCTCAATCCTCAATCTTCAACCCTCAACACTCAATCTTCAATCCTCAATCCTCAATCCTCAATCCTCAATCCTCAGGCATCAATACTCAATCTTCAATGCTCAATCCTCAATCCTCAATCCTCAATCCTCATTCCCCAACCCTCAATCCTCATTCCTCAAACCTCAATCCTCAACCCTCAGTCCTCAATTTCAATCCTCAATCCTCAATCCTCATTTCTCAATCCTCAATCCTCAACCCTCAGCCCTCATCCTCCATCCTCAGTACTCAATCCTCTATCCTCAATCTTCAATCCTCAATACTCAATATTCAATCCTCATTCCTCAATCCTCAATCCTCAATCCTCAATCTTCAATCCTCAATACTCAATCTGCAATCCTCAATCCTCAAACCTCAATCCTCAATCCTCATTCCTCAATCCTCAATACCCAATCCTCAATCCTCAATCCTCAATCCTCAATCCTCAATCCTCAATCCTCAATCTTCAACCCTGAATCCTCAATCCTCAATACTCAATCCTCAATCTCCAATCCTCAATTCTCAATCCTCAATCCTCAATCCTCAATCCTCAATCCTCAATCCTCAATCCTCAATCCACAATCCTCAAGCTTCTATACTCAATAATCAATCTCCAATCCTAGATCGTCAATCCTCAATCCTCAATCCTCAATCTTCAACCCTGAATCCTCAATCACCAATACTCAATCCTCAATCTTCAATCCTCAATACTCAATCTTCAATCCTCAATCCTCAATCCTCAATCCTCAGTCCTCAATCTTCAACCCTCAGCACTCAATCTTCAATCCTCAATACTCAATCCTCAATCCTCAATCCTCAGGCATCAATACTCAATCTTCAATGCTCAATCCTCAATCCTCAATCCTCAATCCTCATTCCCCAACCCTCAATCCTCATTCCTCAAACCTCAATCCTCAACCCTCAGTCCTCATACTCAATTCTCAATTCTCAATCCTCAATCCTCAATCCTCAATCTTCAATCCTCAATAATCAATCTCCAATCCTCAATCCTCAATCCTCGATCCTCAATCCTCAGGCAACAATACTCAATCTTCAATACTCAATCCTCAACCCTCAATCCTCAATCCTCAATCCTCAAACCTCAATCCTCAATCCTCAATATTCAATCATCAATACTCAATCTTCAATCCTCAATCCTCAATCCTCAATCCTCAATCCTCAATCCTCAATCCTCAATACTCAATCCTCAATCCTCAATCCTCAATCCTCAATCCTCATTCCTCAATCCTCAATACACAATCCTCAATCTTCAATCCTCAAACATCAATCCTCAATTCTCAAACCTCAATCCTCAGTCCTCAGTCGTCGAATCTCAATCCCCGACGCTTAGCACGCATCCTCAATCCTCAGTCCTCATTCCTCAATCCTCAAACCTAAATCCTCTACCGTCAGTCCTCGTCCTCAATCCTCAAACCTCAATCCCCAGTCCTCAATATTCAATCAGCAATACTCAATCTTCAATCCTCATTCCTCAATCCTCAATCCTCAATCCTCAATCTTCAATCCTCAATACTCAATCTGCAATCCTCTATCCTCAAACCTCAATCCTCAATCCTCATTCCTCAATCCTCAATACCCAATCCTCAATCCTCAATCCTCAATCCTCAATCCTCAATCCTCAATCCTCAATCTTCAACCCTGAATCCTCAATCCTCAATACTCAATCCTCAATCTCCAATCCTCAATTCTCAATCCTCAATCCTCAATCCTCAATCCTCAATCCTCAATCCTCAATCCTCAATCCACAATCCTCAAGCTTCTATACTCAATAATCAATCTCCAATCCTAGATCGTCAATCCTCAATCCTCAATCCTCAATCTTCAACCCTGAATCCTCAATCACCAATACTCAATCCTCAATCTTCAATCCTCAATACTCAATCTTCAATCCTCAATCCTCAATCCTCAATCCTCAGTCCTCAATCTTCAACCCTCAACACTCAATCTTCAATCCTCAATACTCAATCCTCAATCCTCAATCCTCAGGCATCAATACTCAATCTTCAATGCTCAATCCTCAATCCTCAATCCTCAATCCTCATTCCCCAACCCTCAATCCTCATTCCTCAAACCTCAATCCTCAACCCTCAGTCCTCATACTCAATTCTCAATTCTCAATCCTCAATCCTCAATCCTCAATCTTCAATCCTCAATAATCAATCTCCAATCCTCAATCCTCAATCCTCGATCCTCAATCCTCAGGCATCAATACTCAATCTTCAATACTCAATCCTCAACCCTCAATCCTCAATCCTCAATCCTCAAACCTCAATCCTCAATCCTCAATATTCAATCATCAATACTCAATCTTCAATCCTCAATCCTCAATCCTCAATCCTCAATCCTCAATCCTCAATCCTCAATACTCAATCCTCAATCCTCAATCCTCAATCCTCAATCCTCATTCCTCAATCCTCAATACACAATCCTCAATCTTCAATCCTCAAAC
Source organism: Calliopsis andreniformis (assembly GCF_051401765.1). Lineage (NCBI taxonomy): Eukaryota > Metazoa > Arthropoda > Insecta > Hymenoptera > Andrenidae > Calliopsis > Calliopsis andreniformis. The sequence goes on along the minus strand of NW_027480473.1, from coordinate 1,388,349 downwards.
ATCAATCCTCAATTCTCAAACCTCAATCCTCAGTCCTCAGTCGTCGAATCTCAATCCCCGACGCTTAGCACGCATCCTCAATCCTCAGTCCTCATTCCTCAATCCTCAAACCTAAATCCTCTACCGTCAGTCCTCGTCCTCAATCCTCAAACCTCAATCCCCAGTCCTCAATATTCAATCAGCAATACTCAATCTTCAATCCTCATTCCTCAATCCTCAATCCTCAATCCTCAATCTTCAATCCTCAATACTCAATCTGCAATCCTCTATCCTCAAACCTCAATCCTCAATCCTCATTCCTCAATCCTCAATACCCAATCCTCAATCCTCAATCCTCAATCCTCAATCCTCAATCCTCAATCCTCAATCTTCAACCCTGAATCCTCAATCCTCAATACTCAATCCTCAATCTCCAATCCTCAATTCTCAATCCTCAATCCTCAATCCTCAATCCTCAATCCTCAATCCTCAATCCTCAATCCACAATCCTCAAGCTTCTATACTCAATAATCAATCTCCAATCCTAGATCGTCAATCCTCAATCCTCAATCCTCAATCTTCAACCCTGAATCCTCAATCACCAATACTCAATCCTCAATCTTCAATCCTCAATACTCAATCTTCAATCCTCAATCCTCAATCCTCAATCCTCAGTCCTCAATCTTCAACCCTCAACACTCAATCTTCAATCCTCAATACTCAATCCTCAATCCTCAATCCTCAGGCATCAATACTCAATCTTCAATGCTCAATCCTCAATCCTCAATCCTCAATCCTCATTCCCCAACCCTCAATCCTCATTCCTCAAACCTCAATCCTCAACCCTCAGTCCTCATACTCAATTCTCAATTCTCAATCCTCAATCCTCAATCCTCAATCTTCAATCCTCAATAATCAATCTCCAATCCTCAATCCTCAATCCTCGATCCTCAATCCTCAGGCATCAATACTCAATCTTCAATACTCAATCCTCAACCCTCAATCCTCAATCCTCAATCCTCAAACCTCAATCCTCAATCCTCAATATTCAATCATCAATACTCAATCTTCAATCCTCAATCCTCAATCCTCAATCCTCAATCCTCAATCCTCAATCCTCAATACTCAATCCTCAATCCTCAATCCTCAATCCTCAATCCTCATTCCTCAATCCTCAATACACAATCCTCAATCTTCAATCCTCAAACATCAATCCTCAATTCTCAAACCTCAATCCTCAGTCCACAGTCGTCGAATCTCAATCCCCGACGCTTAGCACGCATCCTCAATCCTCAGTCCTCAATCCTCAATCCTCAAACCTAAATCCTCTACCGTCAGTCCTCGTCCTCAATCCTCAAACCTCAATCCCCAGTCCTCAATATTCAATCAGCAATACTCAATCTTCAATCCTCAATCCTCAATCCTCAATCCTCAACCCTCAATCCTCAATCCTCAATATTCAATCATCAATACTCAATCTTCAACCCTCAATCTTCAATCCTCAGTACTCAATCTTCCATCCTCAATCCTCAATCCTCAATCCTCAATCCTCAATCCTCAGGCATCAATACTCAATCTACAATATTCAATCCTCAATCCTTAATCCTCAATCCACAATCTTCAACCTTCAATACTCAATACTCAATCTTCAATCCTCAATCCTCAATCCTCAATCCTCAATCCTCAATCCTCAATCCGCAATATTCAATCCACAATACTGAATCTTCAATCATCAATCCTCAATCCTCAATTCTCAGTCGTCAATCCTCAGCCATCATTCCTCAATCTTCAATACTCAATCCTCAATCCTCAATACTCAATCCTCAATCCTCAATCCTCAATCCTCAATCCTCAATCCTCATTCCTCAATCCTCAATACACAATCCTCTATCTTCAATCCTCAAACATCAATCCTCAATTCTCAATCCTCAATCCTCAGTCCTCAGTCGTCGAATCTCAATCCCCGACGCTTAGCACGCATCCTCAATCCTCAGTCCTCAATCCTCAATCCTCAAACCTAAATCCTCTACCGTCAGTCCTCGTCCTCAATCCTCAAACCTCAATCCCCAGTCCTCAATATTCAATCATCAATACTCAATCTTCAACACTCAATCTTCAATCCTCAGTACTCAATCTTCCATCCTCAATCCTCAATCCTCAATCCTCAATCCTCAATCCTCAGGCATCAATACTCAATCTACAATATTCAATCATCAATCCTTAATCCTCAATCCACAATCCTCAACCTTCAATACTCAATACTCAATCTTCAATCCTCAATCCTCAATCCTCAATCCTCAATCCTCAATCCTCAATCCGCAATATTCAATCCTCAATACTGAATCTTCAATCATCAATCCTCAATCCTCAATTCTCAGTCGTCAATCCTCAGTCATCAGTCCTCAATCTTCAATGCTCAATCGTCAATCCTTAGTCCTCAATCCTCAATCCTCAATCCTCGTTCCTCAAACCTCAATCCTCAACCCTCAGTCTTCATCCTCAATCCTCAAACCTCAATCCTCAATCCTCAATATTCAATCATCAATACTCAATCTTCAATCCCCAATCCTCAAACCTCAATCCTCAATCCTCATTCTTCAATCCTAAATACCCAATCCTTAATCTTCAATCCTTAATCCTCAATCCTCAATTCTCAATCCTCAATCCTTAATCCTCAGATCTCAAACATCAATATTCAACCCTCAGTCCTCGTCCTCAATCCACAACCCTCAATCCTCAGTCCTCAATATTCAATCATCAATATTCAATCTTCAATCCTCAATCCTCAATCCTCAAACCTCAATCCTCAATCCTCAATCTTCAACCCTGAATCCTCAATCCTCAATACTCAATCCTCAATCTTCAATCCTCAATACTCAATCTTCAATCCTCAATCCTCAATCCTCAATCCTCAATCCTCAATCCTCAATCCACAATCCTCAACCTTCTATACTCAATAATCAATCTCCAATCCTAGATCCTCAATCCTCAATCCTCATTCTTCAATCCTCAATACCCAATCCTCAACCTTCAATCCTCAATCCTCAATCATCAATCCTAATTCCTCAATCCTCATCCTTCAATCCTCAATACCCAGTCCTCAATTTCAATCCTCAATCCTCAATCCTCATTTCTCAATCCTCAATCCTCAACCCTCAGCCCTCATCCTCCATCCTCAGTACTCAATCCTCTATCCTCAATATTCAATCCTCAATACTCAATATTCAATCCTCATTCCTCAATCCTCAATCCTCAATCCTCAATCTTCAATCCTCAATACTCAATCTGCAATCCTCAATCCTCAAACCTCAATCCTCAATCCTCATTCCTCAATCCTCAATACCCAATCCTCAATCCTCAATCCTCAATCCTCAATCCTCAATCCTCAATCCTCAATCCTCAATCTTCAACCCTGAATCCTCAATCCTCAATACTCAATCCTCAATCTCCAATCCTCAATTCTCAATCCTCAAACCTCAATCCTCAATCCTCAATCCTCAATCGTCAATCCTCAATCCACAATCCTCAAGCTTCTATACTCAATAATCAATCTCCAATCCTAGATCGTCAATCCTCAATCCTCAATCCTCAATCTTCAACCCTGAATCCTCAATCATCAATACTCAATCCTCAATCTTCAATCCTCAATACTCAATCTTCAATCCTCAATCCTCAATCCTCAATCCTCAGTCCTCAATCTTCAACCCTCAACACTCAATCTTCAATCCTCAATCCTCAATCCTCAATCCTCAATCCTCAGGCATCAATACTCAATCTTCAATGCTCAATCCTCAATCCTCAATCCTCAATCCTCATTCCCCAACCCTCAATCCTCATTCCTCAAACCTCAATCCTCAACCCTCAGTCCTCATACTCAATTCTCAATTCTCAATCCTCAATCCTCAATCCTCAATCTTCAATCCTCAATAATCAATCTCCAATCCTCAATCCTCAATCCTCGATCCTCAATCCTCAGGCATCAATACTCAATCTTCAATACTCAATCCTCAACCCTCAATCCTCAATCCTCAATCCTCAAACCTCAATCCTCAATCCTCAATATTCAATCATCAATACTCAATCTTCAATCCTCAATCCTCAATCCTCAATCCTCAGTCCTCAATCCTCAATCCTCAATACTCAATCCTCAATCCTCAATCCTCAATCCTCAATCCTCATTCCTCAATCCTCAATACACAATCCTCAATCTTCAATCCTCAAACATCAATCCTCAATTCTCAATCCTCAATCCTCAGTCCTCAGTCGTCGAATCTCAAGCCCCGACGCTTAGCACGCATCCTCAATCCTCAGTCCTCAATCCTCAATCCTCAAACCTAAATCCTCTACCGTCAGTCCTCGTCCTCAATCCTCAAACCTCAATCCCCAGTCCTCAATATTCAATCAGCAATACTCAATCTTCAATCCTCAATCCTCAATCCTCAATCCTCAATCCTCAATCCTCAATCCTCAATATTCAATCATCAATACTCAATCTTCAACCCTCAATCTTCAATCCTCAGTACTCAATCTTCCATCCTCAATCCTCAATCCTCAATCCTCAATCCTCAATCCTCAGGCATCAATACTCAATCTACAATATTCAATCCTCAATCCTTAATCCTCAATCCACAATCCTCAACCTTCAATACTCAATACTCAATCTTCAATCCTCAATCCTCAATCCTCAATCCTCAATCCTCAATCCTCAATCCGCAATATTCAATCCACAATACTGAATCTTCAATCATCAATCCTCAATCCTCAATTCTCAGTCGTCAATCCTCAGCCATCATTCCTCAATCTTCAATACTCAATCCTCAATCCTCAATACTCAATCCTCGATCCTCAATCCTCAATCCTCAATCCTCATTCCTCAATCCTCAATACACAATCCTCAATCTTCAATCCTCAAACATCAATCCTCAATTCTCAATCCTCAATCCTCAGTCCTCAGTCGTCGAATCTCAATCCCCGACGCTTAGCACGCATCCTCAATCCTCAGTCCTCAATCCTCAATCCTCAAACCTAAATCCTCTACCGTCAGTCCTCGTCCTCAATCCTCAAACCTCAATCCCCAGTCCTCAATATTCAATCAGCAATACTCAATCTTCAATCCTCAATCCTCAATCCTCAATCCTCAATCCTCAATCCTCAATCCTCAATATTCAATCATCAATACTCAATCTTCAACCCTCAATCTTCAATCCTCAGTACTCAATCTTCCATCCTCAATCCTCAATCCTCAATCCTCAATCCTCAATCCTCAGGCATCAATACTCAATCTACAATATTCAATCCTCAATCCTTAATCCTCAATCCACAATCCTCAACCTTCAATACTCAATACTCAATCTTCAATCCTCAATCCTCAATCCTCAATCCTCAATCCTCAATCCTCAATCCGCAATATTCAATCCTCAATACTGAATCTTCAATCATCAATCCTCAATCCTCAATTCTCAGTCGTCAATCCTCAGTCATCAATCCTCAATCTTCTATGCTCAATCGTCAATCCTTAGTCCTCAATCCGCAATCCTCAATCCTCGTTCCTCAAACCTCAATCCTCAACCCTCAGTCTTCATCCTCAATCCTCAAACCTCAATCCTCAATCCTCAATATTCAATCATCAATACTCAATCTTCAATCCCCAATCCTCAAACCTCAATCCTCAATCCTCATTCTTCAATCCTAAATTCCCAATCCTTAATCTTCAATCCTTAATCCTCAATCCTCAATTCTCAATCCTCAATCCTTAATCCTCAGATCTCAAACATCAATATTCAACCCTCAGTCCTCGTCCTCAATCCAGAACACTCAATCCTCAATCTTCAACCCTGAATCCTCAATCCTCAATACTCAATCCTCAATCTTCAATCCTCAATACTCAATCTTCAATCCTCAATCCTCAATCCTCAATCCTCAATCCTCAATCCTCAATCCACAATCCTCAACCTTCTATACTCAATAATCAATCTCCAATCCTAGATCCTCAATCCTCAATCCTCAATCCTCAATCTTCAACCCTGAAACCTCAATCCTCAATACTCAATCCTCAATCTTCAATCCTCAATACTCAATCTTCAATCCTCAATCCTCAATCGTCAATCCTGAATCCTCAATATTCAATCCTCAACACTCAATCTTCAATCCTCAATGCTCAATCCTCAGTCCTCAATCCTCATTCTTCAATCCTCAATACCCAATCCTCAATCTTCAATCTTCAATCCGCAATCCTCAATCCTCAATCCTCAATCCTCAATCCTCAATCTTCAACCCTGAATCCACAATCCTCAATACTCAATCCTCAATCTTCAATCTTCAATACTCAATCTTCAACCCTCAATCCTCAATCCTCAATCCTCAATCCTCAATCTTCAATCCTCAACACTCAATCTTCAATCCTCAATCCTCAATCCTCAATCCTCAATCCTCATTCTTCAACCCTCAATACCCAATCCTCAATCTTCAATCCTCAATCCTCAATCCTCAATCCTAATTCCTCAATCCTCATTCTTCAATCCTCAATACCCAATTCTCAATTTCAATCCTCAATCCTCAATCCTCATTTCTCAATCCTCAGTCCTCAACCCTCAGCCCTCATCCTCCATCCTCAATCCTCAATCCTCAATACTCAATCCTCAATCCTCAATCCTCAATCCTCAATCCTCATTCCTCAATCCTCAATACACAATCCTCAATCTTCAATCCTCAAACATCAATCCTCAATTCTCAATCCTCAATCCTCAGTCCTCAGTCGTCGAATCTCAATCCCCGACGCTTAGCACGCATCCTCAATCCTCAGTCCTCAATCCTCAATCCTCAAACCTAAATCCTCTACCGTCAGTCCTCGTCCTCAATCCTCAAACCTCAATCCCCAGTCCTCAATATTCAATCAGCAATACTCAATCTTCAATCCTCAATCCTCAATCCTCAATCCTCAATCCTCAATCCTCAATCCTCAATATTCAATCATCAATACTCAATCTTCAACCCTCAATCTTCAATCCTCAGTACTCAATCTTCCATCCTCAATCCTCAATCCTCAATCCTCAATCCTCAATCCTCAGGCATCAATACTCAATCTACAATATTCAATCCTCAATCCTTAATCCTCAATCCACAATCCTCAACCTTCAATACTCAATACTCAATCTTCAATCCTCAATCCTCAATCCTCAATCCTCAATCCTCAATCCTCAATCCGCAATATTCAATCCTCAATACTGAATCTTCAATCATCAATCCTCAATCCTCAATTCTCAGTCGTCAATCCTCAGTCATCAATCCTCAATCTTCTATGCTCAATCGTCAATCCTTAGTCCTCAATCCGCAATCCTCAATCCTCGTTCCTCAAACCTCAATCCTCAACCCTCAGTCTTCATCCTCAATCCTCAAACCTCAATCCTCAATCCTCAATATTCAATCATCAATACTCAATCTTCAATCCCCAATCCTCAAACCTCAATCCTCAATCCTCATTCTTCAATCCTAAATTCCCAATCCTTAATCTTCAATCCTTAATCCTCAATCCTCAATTCTCAATCCTCAATCCTTAATCCTCAGATCTCAAACATCAATATTCAACCCTCAGTCCTCGTCCTCAATCCAGAACACTCAATCCTCAATCTTCAACCCTGAATCCTCAATCCTCAATACTCAATCCTCAATCTTCAATCCTCAATACTCAATCTTCAATCCTCAATCCTCAATCCTCAATCCTCAATCCTCAATCCTCAATCCACAATCCTCAACCTTCTATACTCAATAATCAATCTCCAATCCTAGATCCTCAATCCTCAATCCTCAATCCTCAATCTTCAACCCTGAAACCTCAATCCTCAATACTCAATCCTCAATCTTCAATCCTCAATACTCAATCTTCAATCCTCAATCCTCAATCGTCAATCCTGAATCCTCAATATTCAATCCTCAACACTCAATCTTCAATCCTCAATGCTCAATCCTCAGTCCTCAATCCTCATTCTTCAATCCTCAATACCCAATCCTCAATCTTCAATCTTCAATCCGCAATCCTCAATCCTCAATCCTCAATCCTCAATCCTCAATCTTCAACCCTGAATCCACAATCCTCAATACTCAATCCTCAATCTTCAATCTTCAATACTCAATCTTCAACCCTCAATCCTCAATCCTCAATCCTCAATCCTCAATCTTCAATCCTCAACACTCAATCTTCAATCCTCAATCCTCAATCCTCAATCCTCAATCCTCATTCTTCAACCCTCAATACCCAATCCTCAATCTTCAATCCTCAATCCTCAATCCTCAATCCTAATTCCTCAATCCTCATTCTTCAATCCTCAATACCCAATTCTCAATTTCAATCCTCAATCCTCAATCCTCATTTCTCAATCCTCAGTCCTCAACCCTCAGCCCTCATCCTCCATCCTCAATCCTCAATCCTCAATACTCAATCCTCAATCCTCAATCCTCAATCCTCAATCCTCATTCCTCAATCCTCAATACACAATCCTCAATCTTCAATCCTCAAACATCAATCCTCAATTCTCAATCCTCAATCCTCAGTCCTCAGTCGTCGAATCTCAATCCCCGACGCTTAGCACGCATCCTCAATCCTCAGTCCTCAATCCTCAATCCTCAAACCTAAATCCTCTACCGTCAGTCCTCGTCCTCAATCCTCAAACCTCAATCCCCAGTCCTCAATATTCAATCAGCAATACTCAATCTTCAATCCTCAATCCTCAATCCTCAATCCTCAATCCTCAATCCTCAATCCTCAATATTCAATCATCAATACTCAATCTTCAACCCTCAATCTTCAATCCTCAGTACTCAATCTTCCATCCTCAATCCTCAATCCTCAATCCTCAATCCTCAATCCTCAGGCATCAATACTCAATCTACAATATTCAATCCTCAATCCTTAATCCTCAATCCACAATCCTCAACCTTCAATACTCAATACTCAATCTTCAATCCTCAATCCTCAATCCTCAATCCTCAATCCTCAATCCTCAATCCGCAATATTCAATCCACAATACTGAATCTTCAATCATCAATCCTCAATCCTCAATTCTCAGTCGTCAATCCTCAGCCATCATTCCTCAATCTTCAATACTCAATCCTCAATCCTCAATACTCAATCCTCAATCCTCAATCCTCAATCCTCAATCCTCATTCCTCAATCCTCAATACACAATCCTCAATCTTCAATCCTCAAACATCAATCCTCAATTCTCAATCCTCAATCCTCAGTCCTCAGTCGTCGAATCTCAATCCCCGACGCTTAGCACGCATCCTCAATCCTCAGTCCTCAATCCTCAATCCTCAAACCTAAATCCTCTACCGTCAGTCCTCGTCCTCAATCCTCAAACCTCAATCCCCAGTCCTCAATATTCAATCAGCAATACTCAATCTTCAATCCTCAATCCTCAATCCTCAATCCTCAATCCTCAATCCTCAATCCTCAATATTCAATCATCAATACTCAATCTTCAACCCTCAATCTTCAATCCTCAGTACTCAATCTACCATCCTCAATCCTCAATCCTCAATCCTCAATCCTCAATCCTCAGGCATCAATACTCAATCTACAATATTCAATCCTCAATCCTTAATCCTCAATCCACAATCCTCAACCTTCAATGCTCAATACTCAATCTTCAATCCTCAATCCTCAATCCTCAATCCTCAATCCTCAATCCTCAATCCTCAATCCGCAATATTCAATCCTCAATACTGAATCTTCAATCATCAATCCTCAATCCTCAATTCTCAGTCGTCAATCCTCAGTCATCAATCCTCAATCTTCAATGCTCAATCGTCAATCCTTAGTCCTCAATCCTCAATCCTCAATCCTCGTTCCTCAAACCTCAACCCTCAACCCTCAGTCTTCATCCTCAATCCTCAAACCTCAATCCTCAATCCTCAATATTCAATCATCAATACTCAATCTTCAATCCCCAATCCTCAAACCTCAATCCTCAATCCTCATTCTTCAATCCTAAATTCCCAATCCTTAATCTTCAATCCTTAATCCTCAATCCTCAATTCTCAATCCTCAATCCTTAATCCTCAGATCTCAAACATCAATATTCAACCCTCAGTCCTCGTCCTCAATCCAGAACCCTCAATCCTCAATCTTCAACCCTGAATCCTCAATCGTCAATCCTCAATCCGCAATATTCAATCCACAATACTGAATCTTCAATCATCAATCCTCAATCCTCAATTCTCAGTCGTCAATCCTCAGCCATCATTCCTCAATCTTCAATACTCAATCCTCAATCCTCAATACTCAATCCTCAATCCTCAATCCTCAATCCTCAATCCTCATTCCTCAATCCTCAATACACAATCCTCATTCTTCAATCCTAAATTCCCAATCCTTAATCTTCAATCCTTAATCCTCAATCCTCAATTCTCAATCCTCAATCCTTAATTCTCAGATCTCAAACATCAGTATTCAACCCTCAGTCCTCGTCCTCAATCCAGAACCCTCAATCCTCAATCTTCAACCCTGAATCCTCAATCCTCAATACTCAATCCTCAATCTTCAATCCTCAATACTCAATCTTCAATCCTCAATCCTCAATCCTCAATCCTCAATCCTCAATCCTCAATCCACAATCCTCAACCTTCTATACTCAATAATCAATCTCCAATCCTAGATCCTCAATCCTCAATCCTCAATCCTCAATCTTCAACCCTGAAACCTCAATCCTCAATACTCAATCCTCAATCCTCAATCTTCAACCCTGAATCCTCAATCCTCAATACTCAATCCTCAATCTTCAATCCACAATACTCAATCTTCAATCCTCAATCCTCAATCCTCAATCCTCAATATTCAATCATCAATACTCAATATTCAATCCTCAATCCTCAATCCTAAATTCTCAATCCTCAATCCTCAATCCTCAATCCTTAATCCTCAATCCTCAATCATCAATCCTCAATCCTCAATCCTCAATCCTCAATCCTCAATCCGCAATATTCAATCCTCAATACTCAATCTTCAATCATCAATCCTCAATCCTCAATTCTCAGTCGTCAATCCTCAGTCATCAATCCTCAATCTTCAATACTCAATCGTCAATCCTTAGTCCTCAATCCTCAATCCTCAATCATCGTTCCTCAAACCTCAATCCTCAACCCTCAGTCTTCATCCTCAATCCTCAAACCTCAATCCTCAATCCTCAATATTCAATCATCAATACTCTATCTTCAATCCACAATACTCAAACCTCAATCCTCAATCCACATTCTTCAATCCTAAATACCCAATCCTTAATCTTCAATCCTCAATCCTCAATCCTCAATCCTCAATTCTCAATCCTCAATCCTTAATCCTCAGACCTCAAACATCAATATTCAACCCTCAGACCTCGTCCTCAATCCACAACCCTCAATCCTCAGTCCTCAATATTCAATCATAAATATTCAATCTTCAATCCTCAATCCTCAATCCTCAATCCTCAATCCTCAATCCTCAGTCTTCAACCCTGAATCCTCAATACTCAATCCTCAATCTTCAATCCTCAATACTCAATCTTCAATCCTCAATCCTCAATCGTCAATCCTCAATCCTCAATTTTCAATCCTCAACACTCAATCTTCAATCCTCAATCCTCAATCCTCAATCCTCAATCCTCATTCTTCAATCCTCAATACCCAATCCTCAATCTTCAGTCCTCAATCCTCAATCCTCAATCCTAATTCCTCAATCCTCATTCTTCAATCCTCAATACCCAATCCTCAATTTCTATCCTCAATCCTCAATCCTCAATTCTCAATCCTCAATCCTCAGTCCTCAGTCGTCGAACCTCAATCCCCGACCCTTAGCACTCATCCTCAATCCTCGTTCCTCAATCCTCAATCCTCAAACCTAAATCCTCTACCGTCAGTCCTCGTCCTCAATCCTCAAACCTCAATCCTCAATCCTCAATATTCAATCATCAATACTCAATCCTGAATCTTCAATCCTCAATACCCAATCTTCAATCCTCAATCCTCAATCCTCAATCCTCAATCCTCAATCTTCAATCCTCAACACTAATCTTCAATACTCAATCCCCAATCTTCAATCCTCAATCCTCATTCGTCAATCCTCAATACCCAATCCTCAATCTTCAATCCTCAATCCTCAATCCTCAATCCTAATTCCTCAATCCTCATTCTTCAATCCTCAATACCCAATCCTCAATTTCTATCCTCAATCCTCAATCCTCATTTCTCAATCCTCAACCCTCAACCCTCAGCCCTCAACGTCCATCCTCAGTACTCAATCCTCTATCCTCAATCTTCAATCCTCAATACTCAATCTTCAATCCTCATTCCTCAATCCTCAATCCCCAATCCTCAATCTTCAATCCTCAAACATCAATCCTCAATCCTCAAACCTCAATCCTCAACCCTCAATATTCAATCATCAATGCTCAATCTTCAATCCTCAATCCTCAAACCTCAATCCTCAATCCTCATTCTTCAATACTAAACACCCAATCCTCAATCCTCAATCCTCAATCCTCAATCCTCAATCCTCAATCTTCAACCCTGAATCCTCAATCCTCAATATTCAATCCTCAATCTTCAATCCACAATACTCAATCTTCAATCCTCAATCCTCAATCCTCAATCCTCAATATTCAATCATCAATACTCAATCTTCAATCCTCAATCCTCAATCCTAAATTCTCAATCCTCAATCCTCAATCCTCAATCCTTAATCCTCAATCCTCAATCCTCAATCCTCAATCCTCAATCCTCAATCCTCAATCCTCAATCCGCAATATTCAATCCTCAATACTCAATCTTCAATCATCAATCCTCAATCCTCAATTCTCAGTCGTCAATCCTCAGTCATCAATCCTCAATCTTCAATACTCAATCGTCAATCCTTAGTCCTCAATCCTCAATCCTCAATCATCGTTCCTCAAACCTCAATCCTCAACCCTCAGTCTTCATCCTCAATCCTCAAACCTCAATCCTCAATCCTCAATATTCAATCATCAATACTCTATCTTCAATCCACAATACTCAAACCTCAATCCTCAATCCACATTCTTCAATCCTAAATACCCAATCCTTAATCTTCAATCCTCAATCCTCAATCCTCAATTCTCAATCCTCAATCCTTAATCCTCAGACCTCAAACATCAATATTCAACCCTCAGACCTCGTCCTCAATCCACAACCCTCAATCCTCAGTCCTCAATATTCAATCATAAATATTCAATCTTCAATCCTCAATCCTCAATCCTCAATCCTCAATCCTCAATCCTCAGTCTTCAACCCTGAATCCTCAATACTCAATCCTCAATCTTCAATCCTCAATACTCAATCTTCAATCCTCAATCCTCAATCGTCAATCCTCAATCCTCAATTTTCAATCCTCAACACTCAATCTTCAATCCTCAATCCTCAATCCTCAATCCTCAATCCTCAATCCTCATTCTTCAATCCTCAATACCCAATCCTCAATCTTCAGCCCTCAATCCTCAATCCTCAATCCTAATTCCTCAATCCTCATTCTTCAATCCTCAATACCCAATCCTCAATTTCTATCCTCAATCCTCAATCCTCATTTCTCAATCCTCAACCCTCAACCCTCAGCCCTCATCCTCCATCCTCAGTACTCAATCCTCTATCCTCAATCTTCAATCCTCAATACTCAATCTTCAATCCTCATACCTCAATCCTCAATCCTCAATCCTCAATCTTCAATCCTCTAACATCAATCCTCAATTCTCAATCCTCAATCCTCAGTCCTCAGTCGTCGAACCTCAATCCCCGACCCTTAGCACTCATCCTCAATCCTCGTTCCTCAATCCTCAATCCTCAAACCTAAATCCTCTACCGTCAGTCCTCGTCCTCAATCCTCAAACCTCAATCCTCAATCCTCAATATTCAATCATCAATACTCAATCCTGAATCTTCAATCCTCAATACCCAATCTTCAATCCTCAATCCTCAATCCTCAATACTCAATCCTCAATCCTCAAGCCTCAGGCATCAATACTCAATCTTCAATACTCAATCCTCAATTCTCAATTCTCAATCCTCAATCCTCAATCCTCAACCATCAATCCTCATTCCTCAAACCTCAATCCTCAACCCTCAGTCCTCATCCTCAATTCTCAATTCTCAATCCTCAATCCTCAATCCTCAATCTTCAATCCTCAATAATCAATCTCCGATCCTAGGTCCTCAATCCCCAACCTTCAATCGTTAATCCTCAATCTTCAATCCTCAATCCCCAGTCATCAATCTTCAATCCTCAATGCTCAATCCTCAATCCTCAATCCTCAGTCCTCAATCCCCAATCCTTAATCCTCAAACCTCAATCCTCAACCGTCAGTCCTCGTCCTCAATCCTCAAACCTCAATCATCAATCCTCAATATTCAATCATCAATACCCAATCTTCAATCCTCAATCCTCAATCCTCAAACCTCAATCCTCAATCCTCATTCTTCAATCCTAAATACCCAATCCTCAATTTCCAATCCTCAATCCTCAATCCTCAATTCTCAATCCTCAATCCTTAATCCTCAGATCTCAAACATCAATATTCAACCCTCAGTCCTCGTCCTCAATCCACAACCCTCAATCCTCAGTCCTCAATATTCAATCATCAATATTCAATCTTCAATCCTCAATCCTCAATCCTCAATCCTCAATCCTCAATCCTCAATCCTCAATTTTCAACCCTGAATCCTCAATCCTCAATACTCAATCCTCTATCTTCAATCCTCAATACTCAATCTTCAATCCTTAATCCTCAATCTGCAATCCCGAATCCCCAGTACTCAATCTTCAATCCTCAATGCTATATCCTCAATCCTCAATCCTCAGTCCTCAGTCCTCAATCTTCAATCCTCAAACCTCAATCCTCAACCGTCAGTCCTCATTCTCCATCCTCAATCCTCAATCCTGAATCCTCAATCTTCAATCCCCAATACTAAATCTTCAATCCTCAATCCTCAATCCTCAATCCTCAATCCTCAATCCTCAGGTATCAATACTCAATCTTCAATACTCAATCCTCAATCCTCAATCCTCAATCCTCAATCCTCAATCCTCAATCCTCAATCATCAATCCTCATTCCTCAAACCTCAATCCTCAACCCTCAGTCCTCATCCTCAATTCTCAATTCTCAATCCTCAATCGTCAATCCTCAATCTTCAATCCTCAATAATCAATCTCCGATCCTAGATCCTCAATCCCCAATCTTCAATCGTTAATCCTCAATATTCAATCCTCAATCCCCAGTCATCAATCTTCAATCCTCAATGCTCAATCCTCAATCCTCAATCCTCAATCCTCAGTCCTCAATCCCCAATCCTCAATCCTCTAACCTCAATCCTCAACCGTCAGTCCTCGTCCTCAATCCTCAAACCTCAATCCTCAATCCTCAATATTCAATCGACAACACTCAATCATCAATCCTCAATCCTCAAACCTCAATCTTCAATCCTCAATACTCAATCTTCAATCCTCA
This sequence comes from Calliopsis andreniformis, assembly GCF_051401765.1. NCBI lineage: Eukaryota > Metazoa > Arthropoda > Insecta > Hymenoptera > Andrenidae > Calliopsis > Calliopsis andreniformis. Next base: position 1,372,886 of record NW_027480473.1, on the reverse strand, counting down.
ATCCTCAATCGTCAATCCTCAATCCTCAATTTTCAATCCTCAACACTCAATCTTCAATCCTCAATCCTCAATCCTCAATCCTCAATCCTCAATCCTCATTCTTCAATCCTCAATACCCAATCCTCAATCTTCAGTCCTCAATCCTCAATCCTCAATCCTAATTCCTCAATCCTCATTCTTCAATCCTCAATACCCAATCCTCAATTTCTATCCTCAATCCTCAATCCTCATTTCTCAATCCTCAACCCTCAATACCCAATCTTCAATCCTCAATCCTCAATCCTCAATCCTCAATCCTCAATCTTCAATCCTCAACACTAATCTTCAATCCTCAATCCCCAATCCTCAATCCTCAATCCTCATTCTTCAATCCTCAATACCCAATCCTCAATCTTCAATCCTCAATCCTCAATCCTCAATCCTAATTCCTCAACCCTCATTCTTCAATCCTCAATACCCAATCCTCAATTTCAATCCTCAATCCTCAATCCTCATTTCTCAAACCTCAATCTTCAACCCTCAGCCTTCATCCTCCATCCTCAGTACTCAATCCTCTATCCTCAATCTTCAATCCTCAATACTCAATCCTCAATATTCAATCCTCAATACTCAATCTTCAATCATCAATCCTCAATCCTCAATTCTCAGTCGTCAATCCTCAGTCATCAATCCTCAATCTTCAATACTCAATCGTCAATCCTTAGTCCTCAATCCTCAATCCTCGATCCTCGTTCCTCAAACCTCAATCCTCAACCCTCAGTCTTCATCCTCAATCCTCAAACCTCAATCCTCAACCCTCAATATTCAATCATCAATACTCAATCTTCAATCCTCAATCCTCAAACCTCAATCCTCAATCCTCATTCTTCAATACTAAACACCCAATCCTCAATCCTCAATCCTCAATCCTCAATCCTCAATCCTCAATCTTCAACCCTGAATCCTCAATCCTCAATACTCAATCCTCAATCTTCAATCCTCAATACTCAATCTTCAATCCTCAATCCTCAATCCTCAATCCTCAATATTCAATCATCAATACTCAATCTTCAATCCTCAATCCTCAATCCTCAATTCTCAATCCTCAATCCTCAATCCTCAATCCTTAATCCTCAATCCTCAATCCTCAATCCTCAATCCTCAATCCTCAATCCTCAATCCTCAATCCGCAATATTCAATCCTCAATACTCAATCTTCAATCAGCAATCCTCAATCCTCAATTCTCAGTCGTCAATCCTCAGTCATCAATCCTCAATCTTCAATACTCAATCGTCAATCCTTAGTCCTCAATCCTCAACCTCAATCCTCCTTCCTCAAACCTCAATCCTCAACCCTCAGTCTTCATCCTCAATCCTCAAACCTCAATCCTCAATCCTCAATATTCAATCATCAATACTCAATCTTCAATCCTCAATCCTCAAACCTCAATCCTCAATCCTCATTCTTCAATCCTAAATACCCAATCCTCAATCTTCAATCCTCAATCCTCAATCCTCAATTCTCAATCCTCAGACCTCAAACATAAATATTCAATCCTCTTCCTCAATCCACAACCCTCAATCCTCAGTCCTCAATATTCAATCATCAATATTCAATCATCAATATTCAATCTTCAATCCTCAATCCTCAATCCTCAATCCTCAATCCTCAATCTTCAATCCTAAATACCCAATCCTCAATCTTCAATCCTCAATCCTCAATCCTCAATTCTCAATCCTCAATCCTTAATACTCAGATCTCAAACATCAATATTCAACCCTCAGCCCTCGTTCTCAATCCACAACCCTCAATCCTCAGTCCTCAATATTCAATCATCAATATTCAATCTTCAATCCTCAATCCTCAATCCTCAATCCTCGATCCTCAATCCTCAATTTTCAATCCTGAATCCTCAATCCTCAATACTCAATCCTCAATCTTCAATCCTCAATACCCAATCTTCAATCCTCAATCCTCAATCCTCAATCCTCAATCCTCAATCCTCAATTTTCAACCCTGAATCCTCAATCCTCAATACTCAATCCTCTATCTTCAATCCTCAATACTCAATCTTCAATCCTTAATCCTCAATCTGCAATCCCGAATCCCCAGTACTCAATCTTCAATCCTCAATGCTATATCCTCAATCCTCAATCCTCAGTCCTCAGTCCTCAATCTTCAATCCTCAAACCTCAATCCTCAACCGTCAGTCCTCATTCTCCATCCTCAATCCTCAATCCTCAATCCTCAATCTTCAATCCCCAATACTAAATCTTCAATCCTCAATCCTCAATCCTCAATCCTCAATCCTCAATCCTCAGGTATCAATACTCAATCTTCAATACTCAATCCTCAATCCTCAATCCTCAATCCTCAATCCTCAATCATCAATCATCAATCCTCATTCCTCAAACCTCAATCCTCAACCCTCAGTCCTCATCCTCAATTCTCAATTCTCAATCCTCAATCGTCAATCCTCAATCTTCAATCCTCAATAATCAATCTCCGATCCTAGATCCTCAATCCCCAATCTTCAATCGTTAATCCTCAATATTCAATCCTCAATCCCCAGTCATCAATCTTCAATCCTCAATGCTCAATCCTCAATCCTCAATCCTCAATCCTCAGTCCTCAATCCCCAATCCTCAATCCTCTAACCTCAATCCTCAACCGTCAGTCCTCGTCCTCAATCCTCAAACCTCAATCCTCAATCCTCAATATTCAATCGACAACACTCAATCATCAATCCTCAATCCTCAAACCTCAATCCTCAATCCTCATTCTTCAATCCTAAATACCCAATCCTCAATCTTCAATCCTCAATCCTCAATCCTCAATTCTCAATCCTCAATCCTTAATACTCAGATCTCAAACATCAATATTCAACCCTCAGCCCTCGTCCTCAATCCACAACCCTCAATCCTCAGTCCTCAATATTCAATCATCAATATTCAATCTTCAATCCTCAATCCTCAATCCTCAATCCTCGATCCTCAATCCTCAATTTTCAATCCTGAATCCTCAATACTCAATACTCAATCCTAAATCTTCAATCCTCAATACCCAATCTTCAATCCTCAATCCTCAATCCTCAATCCTCAATCCTCAATCTTCAATCCTCAACACTAATCTTCAATCCTCAATCCCCAATCCTCAATCCTCAATCCTCATTCTTCAATCCTCAATACCCAATCCTCAATCTTCAATCCTCAATCCTCAATCCTCAATCCTAATTCCTCAACCCTCATTCTTCAATCCTCAATACCCAATCCTCAATTTCAATCCTCAATCCTCAATCCTCATTTCTCAATCCTCAATCTTCAACCCTCAGCCTTCATCCTCCATCCTCAGTACTCAATCCTCTATCCTCAATCTTCAATCCTCAATACTCAATCTTCGATCCTCATTCCTCAATCCTCAATCCTCAATCCTCAATCTTCAATCGCCAATACACAATCTGCAATCCCCAATACTCAAACCTCAATCCTCAATCCTCATTACTCAATCCTCAATACCTAATCCTCAATCCTCAATCCTCAATATTCAATCATCAATACTCAATCTTGAATACTCAATCTTCAATCCTCAATACTCAACTTTCAATCCTCAATCCTCAATCCTCAATCCTCAATCCTCAATCCTCAGGCATCAATACTCAATCTACTATATTCAATCCACAATACTCAATCCTCAATCCTCAATCTTCAATCCCCAATACTAAATCTTCAATCCTCAATCCTCAATCCTCAATCCTCAATCCTCAATCCTCAGGTATCAATACTCAATCTTCAATACTCAATCCTCAATCCTCAATCCTCAATCCTCAATCCTCAATCATCAATCATCAATCCTCATTCCTCAAACCTCAATCCTCAACCCTCAGTCCTCATCCTCAATTCTCAATTCTCAATCCTCAATCGTCAATCCTCAATCTTCAATCCTCAATAATCAATCTCCGATCCTAGATCCTCAATCCCCAATCTTCAATCGTTAATCCTCAATATTCAATCCTCAATCCCCAGTCATCAATCTTCAATCCTCAATGCTCAATCCTCAATCCTCAATCCTCAATCCTCAGTCCTCAATCCCCAATCCTCAATCCTCTAACCTCAATCCTCAACCGTCAGTCCTCGTCCACAATCCTCAAACCTCAATCCTCAATCCTCAATATTCAATCGACAACACTCAATCATCAATCCTCAATCCTCAAACCTCAATCCTCAATCCTCATTCTTCAATCCTAAATACCCAATCCTCAATCTTCAATCCTCAATCCTCAATCCTCAATTCTCAATCCTCAATCCTTAATACTCAGATCTCAAACATCAATATTCAACCCTCAGCCCTCGTCCTCAATCCACAACCCTCAATCCTCAGTCCTCAATATTCAATCATCAATATTCAATCTTCAATCCTCAATCCTCAATCCTCAATCCTCGATCCTCAATCCTCAATTTTCAATCCTGAATCCTCAATACTCAATACTCAATCCTCAATCTTCAATCCTCAATACCCAATCTTCAATCCTCAATCCTCAATCCTCAATCCTCAATCCTCAATCTTCAATCCTCAACACTAATCTTCAATCCTCAATCCCCAATCCTCAATCCTCAATCCTCATTCTTCAATCCTCAATACCCAATCCTCAATCTTCAATCCTCAATCCTCAATCCTCAATCCTAATTCCTCAACCCTCATTCTTCAATCCTCAATACCCAATCCTCAATTTCAATCCTCAATCCTCAATCCTCATTTCTCAATCCTCAATCTTCAACCCTCAGCCTTCATCCTCCATCCTCAGTACTCAATCCTCTATCCTCAATCTTCAATCCTCAATACTCAATCTTCGATCCTCATTCCTCAATCCTCAATCCTCAATCCTCAATCTTCAATCGCCAATACACAATCTGCAATCCCCAATACTCAAATCTCAATCCTCAATCCTCATTACTCAATCCTCAATACCTAATCCTCAATCCTCAATCCTCAATATTCAATCATCAATACTCAATCTTGAATACTCAATCTTCAATCCTCAATACTCAACTTTCAATCCTCAATCCTCAATCCTCAATCCTCAATCCTCAATCCTCAGGCATCAATACTCAATCTACTATATTCAATCCACAATACTCAATCCTCAATCCTCAGGCATCAAAACTCAATCTACAATATTCAATCCACAATACTTAATCCTCAATCCACAATCCTCAACCTTCAATACTCAATACTCAATCTTCAATCCTCAATCCTCAATCCTCAATCCTCAATCCTCAATCCTCAATCCTCAATCCTCAATATTCAATCCTCAATACTCAATCTTCAATCATCAATCCTCAATCCTCAATTCTCAGTCGTCAATCCTCAGTCATCAATCATCAATCTTCAATACTCAATCGTCAATCCTTAGTCCTCAATCCTCAATCCTCGATCCTCGTTCCTCAAACCTCAATCCTCAACCCTCAGTCTTCATCCTCAATCCTCAAACCTCAATCCTCAACCCTCAATATTCAATCATCAATACTCAATCTTCAATCCTCAATCCTCAAACCTCAATCCTCAATCCTCATTCTTCAATACTAAACACCCAATCCTCAATCCTCAATCCTCAATCCTCAATCCTCAATCCTCAATCTTCAACCCTGAATCCTCAATCCTCAATACTCAATCCTCAATCTTCAATCCTCAATACTCAATCTTCAATCCTCAATCCTCAATCCTCAATCCTCAATATTCAATCATCAATACTCAATCTTCAATCCTCAATCCTCAATCCTCAATTCTCAATCCTCAATCCTCAATCCTCAATCCTTAATCCTCAATCCTCAATCCTCAATCCTCAATCCTCAATCCTCAATCCTCAATCCTCAATCCGCAATATTCAATCCTCAATACTCAATCTTCAATCAGCAATCCTCAATCCTCAATTCTCAGTCGTCAATCCTCAGTCATCAATCCTCAATCTTCAATACTCAATCGTCAATCCTTAGTCCTCAATCCTCAACCTCAATCCTCGTTCCTCAAACCTCAATCCTCAACCCTCAGTCTTCATCCTCAATCCTCAAACCTCAATCCTCAATCCTCAATATTCAATCATCAATACTCAATCTTCAATCCTCAATCCTCAAACCTCAATCCTCAATCCTCATTCTTCAATCCTAAATACCCAATCCTCAATCTTCAATCCTCAATCCTCAATCCTCAATTCTCAATCCTCAGACCTCAAACATAAATATTCAATCCTCTTCCTCAATCCACAACCCTCAATCCTCAGTCCTCAATATTCAATCATCAATATTCAATCATCAATATTCAATCTTCAATCCTCAATCCTCAATCCTCAATCCTGAATCCTCAATCCTCAATCTTCAACCCTGAATCCTCAATCCTCAATACTGAATCCTCAATCTTCAATCCTCAATACTCAATCTTCAATCCTCAATCCTCAATCCTCAATCCTCAATCTTCAATCCTCAACACTCAATCTTCAATCCTCAATCCTCTATCCTCAATCCTCAATCCTCATTCTTCTATCCTCAATACCCAACCCTCAATCTTCAATCCTCAATCCTCAATCCTCAATCCCAATTCCTCAACCCTCATTCTTCAATCGTCAATACCCAATCCTCAATTTCAATCCTCAATCCGCAATCCTCATTTCTCAATCCTCAATCCTCAGCCCTCAGCCATCATCCTCCATCGTCAGTACACAATACTCTATCCTCAATCTTCAATCCTCAATACTCAGCCTTCAATCGTCATTCCTCAATCCTCAATCCTCAATCCCCAATCCTCAATCCTCTAACCTCAATCCTCAACCGTCAGTCCTCGTCCTCAATCCTCAAACCTCAATCCTCAATCCACAATATTCAATCGACAACACTCAATCATCAATCCTCAATCCTCAAACCTCAATCCTCAATCCTCATTCTTCAATCCTAAATACCCAATCCTCAATCTTCAATCCTCAATCCTCAATCCTCAATTCTCAATCCTCAATCCTTAATACTCAGATCTCAAACATCAATATTCAACCCTCAGCCCTCGTCCTCAATCCACAACCCTCAATCCTCAGTCCTCAATATTCAATCATCAATATTCAATCTTCAATCCTCAATCCTCAATCCTCAATCCTCGATCCTCAATCCTCAATTTTCAATCCTGAATCCTCAATCCTCAATACTCAATCCTCAATCTTCAATCCTCAATACCCAATCTTCAATCCTCAATCCTCAATCCTCAATCCTCAATCCTCAATCTTCAATCCTCAACACTAATCTTCAATCCTCAATCCCCAATCCTCAATCCTCAATCCTCATTCTTCAATCCTCAATACCCAATCCTCAATCTTCAATCCTCAATCCTCAATCCTCAATCCTAATTCCTCAACCCTCATTCTTCAATCCTCAATACCCAATCCTCAATTTCAATCCTCAATCCTCAATCCTCATTTCTCAAACCTCAATCTTCAACCCTCAGCCTTCATCCTCCATCCTCAGTACTCAATCCTCTATCCTCAATCTTCAATCCTCAATACTCAATCTTCGATCCTCATTCCTCAATCCTCAATCCTCAATCCTCAATCTTCAATCGCCAATACTCAATCTGCAATCCCCAATACTCAAACCTCAATCCTCAATCCTCATTACTCAATCCTCAATACCCAATCCTCAATTCTCAATCCTCAATATTCAATCATCAATACTCAATCTTGAATACTCAATCGTCAATCCTCAATACTCAACTTTCAATCCTCAATCCTCAATCCTCAATCCTCAATCCTCAATCCTCAGGCATCAATACTCAATCTACTATATTCAATCCACAATACTCAATCCTCAATCCTCAGGCATCAAAACTCAATCTACAATATTCAATCCACAATACTTAATCCTCAATCCACAATCCTCAACCTTCAATACTCAATACTCAATCTTCAATCCTCAATCCTCAATCCTCAATCCTCAATCCTCAATCCTCAATATTCAATCCTCAATACTCTATCTTCAATCATCAATCCTCAATCCTCAATTCTCAGTCGTCAATCCTCAGTCATCAATCCTCAATCTTCAATACTCAATCGTCAATCCTTAGTCCTCAATCCTCAATCCTCGATCCTCGTTCCTCAAACCTCAATCCTCAACCCTCAGTCTTCATCCTCAATCCTCAAACCTCAATCCTCAACCCTCAATATTCAATCATCAATACTCAATCTTCAATCCTCAATCCTCAAACCTCAATCCTCAATCCTCATTCTTCAATACTAAACACCCAATCCTCAATCCTCAATCCTCAATCCTCAATCCTCAATCCTCAATCTTCAACCCTGAATCCTCAATCCTCAATACTCAATCCTCAATCTTCAATCCTCAATACTCAATCTTCAATCCTCAATCCTCAATCCTCAATCCTCAATATTCAATCATCAATACTCAATCTTCAATCCTCAATCCTCAATCCTCAATTCTCAATCCTCAATCCTCAATCCTCAATCCTTAATCCTCAATCCTCAATCCTCAATCCTCAATCCTCAATCCTCAATCCTCAATCCTCAATCCGCAATATTCAATCCTCAATACTCAATCTTCAATCAGCAATCCTCAATCCTCAATTCTCAGTCGTCAATCCTCAGTCATCTATCCTCAATCTTCAATACTCAATCGTCAATCCTTAGTCCTCAATCCTCAACCTCAATCCTCGTTCCTCAAACCTCAATCCTCAACCCTCAGTCTTCATCCTCAATCCTCAAACCTCAATCCTCAATCCTCAATATTCAATCATCAATACTCAATCTTCAATCCTCAATCCTCAAACCTCAATCCTCAATCCTCATTCTTCAATCCTAAATACCCAATCCTCAATCTTCAATCCTCAATCCTCAATCCTCAATTCTCAATCCTCAGACCTCAAACATAAATATTCAATCCTCTTCCTCAATCCACAACCCTCAATCCTCAGTCCTCAATATTCAATCATCAATATTCAATCATCAATATTCAATCTTCAATCCTCAATCCTCAATCCTCAATCCTCAATCCTCAATCTTCAATCCTAAATACCCAATCCTCAATCTTCAATCCTCAATCCTCAATCCTCAATTCTCAATCCTCAATCCTTAATACTCAGATCTCAAACATCAATATTCAACCCTCAGCCCTCGTCCTCAATCCACAACCCTCAATCCTCAGTCCTCAATATTCAATCATCAATATTCAATCTTCAATCCTCCATCCTCAATCCTCAATCCTCGATCCTCAATCCTCAATTTTCAATCCTGAATCCTCAATCCTCAATACTCAATCCTCAATCTTCAATCCTCAATCCTCAATCCTCAATCCTCAATCCTCAATCCTCAATCTACAATCCTCAGCCTTCAATACTCAATAATCAATTTCCAATCCTAGATCCTCTATCCTCAATCCTCAATCGTCAATCCTCAATCCTCATTCTTCAATCCTCAATATTCAATCATCAATACTCAGTCTTCAATCCTCAATCCTCAATCCTCAATCCTCAATCCTCAATCCTCAATATTCAATCATCAATACGCAATCTTCAACCCTCAATCTTCAATCCTCAATAGTCAATCTTCAATCCTCAATCCTCATTCTTCTATCCTCAATACCCAACCCTCAATCTTCAATCCTCAATCCTCAATCCTCAATCCCAATTCCTCAACCCTCATTCTTCAATCGTCAATACCCAATCCTCAATTTCAATCCTCAATCCGCAATCCTCATTTCTCAATCCTCAATCCTCAGCCCTCAGCCATCATCCTCCATCCTCAGTACACAATACTCTATCCTCAATCTTCAATCCTGAATACTCAGCCTTCAATCGTCATTCCTCAATCCTCAATCCTCAATCCTCAACCTTCTATCCTCAACACTCAATCTGCAATCCTCAATCCTCAAACCTCAATCCTCAATCCTCATTCCTCAATCCTCAATACCCAATCCTCAATCCTCAATCCTCAATCCTCAATTCTCAATCTTCAATCCTCGATCCTCAATCATCAATCCTCAATCCTCAATCCTCAGGCATCAATACTCAATCTTCAATGCTCAATCCTCAATCCTCAATCATCATTACCCAACACTCAATCCTCATTCCTCAAACCTCAATCCTCAACCTTCAGTCCTCATACTCAATTCTCAATTCTCAATCCTCAATCCTCAATCCTCAATCTTCAATCCTCAATAATGAATCTCCAATCCTCAATCCTCAATCCTCGATACTCAATCCTCAGGCATCAATCCTCAATCCTCAATCCTCAATCCTCAGGCATCAATACTCAATCTACAATATTCAACCCACAATCCTTAATCCTCAATCCACAATCCTCAACCTTCAATACTCAATACTCAATCTTCAATCCTCAATCCTCAATCCTCAATCCTCAATCCTCAATCCTCAATCCTCAATATTCAATCCTCAATACTCAATCTTCAATCATCAATCCTCAATCCTCAATACTCAGTCGTCAATCCTCAGTCATCAATCCTCAATCTTCAATACTCAATCGTCAATCCTTAGTCCTCAATCCTCAATCCTCAATCCTCGTTCCTCAAACCTCAATCCTCAACCCTCAGTCTTCATCCTCAATCCTCAAACCTCAATCCTCAACCCTCAATATTCAATCATCAATACTCAATCTTCAATCCTCAATCCTCAAACCTCAATCCTCAATCCTCATTCTTCAATCCTAAATACCCAATCCTCAATCTTCAATCCGCAATCCTCAATCCTCAATCCTCAATCCTCAATCCTCAATCTTCAACCCTGAATCCACAATCCTCAATACTCAATCCTCAATCTTCAATCCTCAATACTCAATCTTCAATCCTCAATCCTCAATCCTCAACCCTCAATCCTCAATCTTCAATCCTCAACACTCAATCTTCAATCCTCAATCCTCAATCCTCAATCCTCAATCCTCATTCTTCAATCCTCAATACCCAATCCTCAATTTCAATCCTCAATCCTCAATCCTCATTTCTCAATCCTCAATCCTCAACCCTCAGCCCTCATCCTCCATCCTCAATCCTCAATCCACAATCCTCGATCTTCAATCCTCAATTCTCAATCTTCAATCCTCGATCCTCAATCATCAATCCTCAATCCTCAATCCTCAGGCATCAATACTCAAACTTCAATGCTCAATCCTCAATCCTCAATCCTCAATCCTCATTCCCCAACCCTCAGTCCTCATTCCTCAAACCTCAATCCTCAACCCTCAGTCCTCATACTCAATTGTCAATTCTCAATCCTCAATCCTCAATCCTCAATCTTCAATCCTCAATAGTCAATCTCCAATCCTCAATCCTCAATCCTCGATCCTCAATCCTCAGGCATCAATACTCAATCTTCAATACTCAATCCTCAATCCTCAATCCTCAATCCTCAAAGCTCAATCCTCAATCCTCAATCTTCAACCCTCAACACTCAATCTTCAATCCTCAATCCTCAATCCTCAATCCTCAATCCTCAGGCATCAATACTCAATCTTCAATGCTCAATCCTCAATCCTCAATCCTCAATCCTCATTCCCCAACCCTCAATCCTCATTCCTCAAACCTCAATCCTCAACCCTCAGTCCTCAATTTCAATCCTCAATCCTCAATCCTCATTTCTCAATCCTCAATCCTCAACCCTCAGCCCTCATCCTCCATCCTCAGTACTCAATCCTCTATCCTCAATCTTCAATCCTCAATACTCAATATTCAATCCTCATTCCTCAATCCTCAATCCTCAATCCTCAATCTTCAATCCTCAATACTCAATCTGCAATCCTCAATCCTCAAACCTCAATCCTCAATCCTCATTCCTCAATCCTCAATACCCAATCCTCAATCCTCAATCCTCAATCCTCAATCCTCAATCCTCAATCCTCAATCTTCAACCCTGAATCCTCAATCCTCAATACTCAATCCTCAATCTCCAATCCTCAATTCTCAATCCTCAATCCTCAATCCTCAATCCTCAATCCTCAATCCTCAATCCTCAATCCACAATCCTCAAGCTTCTATACTCAATAATCAATCTCCAATCCTAGATCGTCAATCCTCAATCCTCAATCCTCAATCTTCAACCCTGAATCCTCAATCACCAATACTCAATCCTCAATCTTCAATCCTCAATACTCAATCTTCAATCCTCAATCCTCAATCCTCAATCCTCAGTCCTCAATCTTCAACCCTCAGCACTCAATCTTCAATCCTCAATACTCAATCCTCAATCCTCAATCCTCAGGCATCAATACTCAATCTTCAATGCTCAATCCTCAATCCTCAATCCTCAATCCTCATTCCCCAACCCTCAATCCTCATTCCTCAAACCTCAATCCTCAACCCTCAGTCCTCATACTCAATTCTCAATTCTCAATCCTCAATCCTCAATCCTCAATCTTCAATCCTCAATAATCAATCTCCAATCCTCAATCCTCAATCCTCGATCCTCAATCCTCAGGCAACAATACTCAATCTTCAATACTCAATCCTCAACCCTCAATCCTCAATCCTCAATCCTCAAACCTCAATCCTCAATCCTCAATATTCAATCATCAATACTCAATCTTCAATCCTCAATCCTCAATCCTCAATCCTCAATCCTCAATCCTCAATCCTCAATACTCAATCCTCAATCCTCAATCCTCAATCCTCAATCCTCATTCCTCAATCCTCAATACACAATCCTCAATCTTCAATCCTCAAACATCAATCCTCAATTCTCAAACCTCAATCCTCAGTCCTCAGTCGTCGAATCTCAATCCCCGACGCTTAGCACGCATCCTCAATCCTCAGTCCTCATTCCTCAATCCTCAAACCTAAATCCTCTACCGTCAGTCCTCGTCCTCAATCCTCAAACCTCAATCCCCAGTCCTCAATATTCAATCAGCAATACTCAATCTTCAATCCTCATTCCTCAATCCTCAATCCTCAATCCTCAATCTTCAATCCTCAATACTCAATCTGCAATCCTCTATCCTCAAACCTCAATCCTCAATCCTCATTCCTCAATCCTCAATACCCAATCCTCAATCCTCAATCCTCAATCCTCAATCCTCAATCCTCAATCCTCAATCTTCAACCCTGAATCCTCAATCCTCAATACTCAATCCTCAATCTCCAATCCTCAATTCTCAATCCTCAATCCTCAATCCTCAATCCTCAATCCTCAATCCTCAATCCTCAATCCACAATCCTCAAGCTTCTATACTCAATAATCAATCTCCAATCCTAGATCGTCAATCCTCAATCCTCAATCCTCAATCTTCAACCCTGAATCCTCAATCACCAATACTCAATCCTCAATCTTCAATCCTCAATACTCAATCTTCAATCCTCAATCCTCAATCCTCAATCCTCAGTCCTCAATCTTCAACCCTCAACACTCAATCTTCAATCCTCAATACTCAATCCTCAATCCTCAATCCTCAGGCATCAATACTCAATCTTCAATGCTCAATCCTCAATCCTCAATCCTCAATCCTCATTCCCCAACCCTCAATCCTCATTCCTCAAACCTCAATCCTCAACCCTCAGTCCTCATACTCAATTCTCAATTCTCAATCCTCAATCCTCAATCCTCAATCTTCAATCCTCAATAATCAATCTCCAATCCTCAATCCTCAATCCTCGATCCTCAATCCTCAGGCATCAATACTCAATCTTCAATACTCAATCCTCAACCCTCAATCCTCAATCCTCAATCCTCAAACCTCAATCCTCAATCCTCAATATTCAATCATCAATACTCAATCTTCAATCCTCAATCCTCAATTCTCAATCTTCAATCCTCGATCCTCAATCATCAATCCTCAATCCTCAATCCTCAGGCATCAATACTCAATCTTCAATGCTCAATCCTCAATCCTCAATCATCATTACCCAACACTCAATCCTCATTCCTCAAACCTCAATCCTCAACCTTCAGTCCTCATACTCAATTCTCAATTCTCAATCCTCAATCCTCAATCCTCAATCTTCAATCCTCAATAATGAATCTCCAATCCTCAATCCTCAATCCTCGATACTCAATCCTCAGGCATCAATCCTCAATCCTCAATCCTCAATCCTCAGGCATCAATACTCAATCTACAATATTCAACCCACAATCCTTAATCCTCAATCCACAATCCTCAACCTTCAATACTCAATACTCAATCTTCAATCCTCAATCCTCAATCCTCAATCCTCAATCCTCAATCCTCAATCCTCAATATTCAATCCTCAATACTCAATCTTCAATCATCAATCCTCAATCCTCAATACTCAGTCGTCAATCCTCAGTCATCAATCCTCAATCTTCAATACTCAATCGTCAATCCTTAGTCCTCAATCCTCAATCCTCAATCCTCGTTCCTCAAACCTCAATCCTCAACCCTCAGTCTTCATCCTCAATCCTCAAACCTCAATCCTCAACCCTCAATATTCAATCATCAATACTCAATCTTCAATCCTCAATCCTCAAACCTCAATCCTCAATCCTCATTCTTCAATCCTAAATACCCAATCCTCAATCTTCAATCCGCAATCCTCAATCCTCAATCCTCAATCCTCAATCCTCAATCTTCAACCCTGAATCCACAATCCTCAATACTCAATCCTCAATCTTCAATCCTCAATACTCAATCTTCAATCCTCAATCCTCAATCCTCAACCCTCAATCCTCAATCTTCAATCCTCAACACTCAATCTTCAATCCTCAATCCTCAATCCTCAATCCTCAATCCTCATTCTTCAATCCTCAATACCCAATCCTCAATTTCAATCCTCAATCCTCAATCCTCATTTCTCAATCCTCAATCCTCAACCCTCAGCCCTCATCCTCCATCCTCAATCCTCAATCCACAATCCTCGATCTTCAATCCTCAATTCTCAATCTTCAATCCTCGATCCTCAATCATCAATCCTCAATCCTCAATCCTCAGGCATCAATACTCAAACTTCAATGCTCAATCCTCAATCCTCAATCCTCAATCCTCATTCCCCAACCCTCAGTCCTCATTCCTCAAACCTCAATCCTCAACCCTCAGTCCTCATACTCAATTGTCAATTCTCAATCCTCAATCCTCAATCCTCAATCTTCAATCCTCAATAGTCAATCTCCAATCCTCAATCCTCAATCCTCGATCCTCAATCCTCAGGCATCAATACTCAATCTTCAATACTCAATCCTCAATCCTCAATCCTCAATCCTCAAAGCTCAATCCTCAATCCTCAATCTTCAACCCTCAACACTCAATCTTCAATCCTCAATCCTCAATCCTCAATCCTCAATCCTCAGGCATCAATACTCAATCTTCAATGCTCAATCCTCAATCCTCAATCCTCAATCCTCATTCCCCAACCCTCAATCCTCATTCCTCAAACCTCAATCCTCAACCCTCAGTCCTCAATTTCAATCCTCAATCCTCAATCCTCATTTCTCAATCCTCAATCCTCAACCCTCAGCCCTCATCCTCCATCCTCAGTACTCAATCCTCTATCCTCAATCTTCAATCCTCAATACTCAATATTCAATCCTCATTCCTCAATCCTCAATCCTCAATCCTCAATCTTCAATCCTCAATACTCAATCTGCAATCCTCAATCCTCAAACCTCAATCCTCAATCCTCATTCCTCAATCCTCAATACCCAATCCTCAATCCTCAATCCTCAATCCTCAATCCTCAATCCTCAATCCTCAATCTTCAACCCTGAATCCTCAATCCTCAATACTCAATCCTCAATCTCCAATCCTCAATTCTCAATCCTCAATCCTCAATCCTCAATCCTCAATCCTCAATCCTCAATCCTCAATCCACAATCCTCAAGCTTCTATACTCAATAATCAATCTCCAATCCTAGATCGTCAATCCTCAATCCTCAATCCTCAATCTTCAACCCTGAATCCTCAATCACCAATACTCAATCCTCAATCTTCAATCCTCAATACTCAATCTTCAATCCTCAATCCTCAATCCTCAATCCTCAGTCCTCAATCTTCAACCCTCAGCACTCAATCTTCAATCCTCAATACTCAATCCTCAATCCTCAATCCTCAGGCATCAATACTCAATCTTCAATGCTCAATCCTCAATCCTCAATCCTCAATCCTCATTCCCCAACCCTCAATCCTCATTCCTCAAACCTCAATCCTCAACCCTCAGTCCTCATACTCAATTCTCAATTCTCAATCCTCAATCCTCAATCCTCAATCTTCAATCCTCAATAATCAATCTCCAATCCTCAATCCTCAATCCTCGATCCTCAATCCTCAGGCAACAATACTCAATCTTCAATACTCAATCCTCAACCCTCAATCCTCAATCCTCAATCCTCAAACCTCAATCCTCAATCCTCAATATTCAATCATCAATACTCAATCTTCAATCCTCAATCCTCAATCCTCAATCCTCAATCCTCAATCCTCAATCCTCAATACTCAATCCTCAATCCTCAATCCTCAATCCTCAATCCTCATTCCTCAATCCTCAATACACAATCCTCAATCTTCAATCCTCAAACATCAATCCTCAATTCTCAAACCTCAATCCTCAGTCCTCAGTCGTCGAATCTCAATCCCCGACGCTTAGCACGCATCCTCAATCCTCAGTCCTCATTCCTCAATCCTCAAACCTAAATCCTCTACCGTCAGTCCTCGTCCTCAATCCTCAAACCTCAATCCCCAGTCCTCAATATTCAATCAGCAATACTCAATCTTCAATCCTCATTCCTCAATCCTCAATCCTCAATCCTCAATCTTCAATCCTCAATACTCAATCTGCAATCCTCTATCCTCAAACCTCAATCCTCAATCCTCATTCCTCAATCCTCAATACCCAATCCTCAATCCTCAATCCTCAATCCTCAATCCTCAATCCTCAATCCTCAATCTTCAACCCTGAATCCTCAATCCTCAATACTCAATCCTCAATCTCCAATCCTCAATTCTCAATCCTCAATCCTCAATCCTCAATCCTCAATCCTCAATCCTCAATCCTCAATCCACAATCCTCAAGCTTCTATACTCAATAATCAATCTCCAATCCTAGATCGTCAATCCTCAATCCTCAATCCTCAATCTTCAACCCTGAATCCTCAATCACCAATACTCAATCCTCAATCTTCAATCCTCAATACTCAATCTTCAATCCTCAATCCTCAATCCTCAATCCTCAGTCCTCAATCTTCAACCCTCAACACTCAATCTTCAATCCTCAATACTCAATCCTCAATCCTCAATCCTCAGGCATCAATACTCAATCTTCAATGCTCAATCCTCAATCCTCAATCCTCAATCCTCATTCCCCAACCCTCAATCCTCATTCCTCAAACCTCAATCCTCAACCCTCAGTCCTCATACTCAATTCTCAATTCTCAATCCTCAATCCTCAATCCTCAATCTTCAATCCTCAATAATCAATCTCCAATCCTCAATCCTCAATCCTCGATCCTCAATCCTCAGGCATCAATACTCAATCTTCAATACTCAATCCTCAACCCTCAATCCTCAATCCTCAATCCTCAAACCTCAATCCTCAATCCTCAATATTCAATCATCAATACTCAATCTTCAATCCTCAATCCTCAATCCTCAATCCTCAATCCTCAATCCTCAATCCTCAATACTCAATCCTCAATCCTCAATCCTCAATCCTCAATCCTCATTCCTCAATCCTCAATACACAATCCTCAATCTTCAATCCTCAAACATCAATCCTCAATTCTCAAACCTCAATCCTCAGTCCTCAGTCGTCGAATCTCAATCCCCGACGCTTAGCACGCATCCTCAATCCTCAGTCCTCAATCCTCAATCCTCAAACCTAAATCCTCTACCGTCAGTCCTCGTCCTCAATCCTCAAACCTCAATCCCCAGTCCTCAATATTCAATCAGCAATACTCAATCTTCAATCCTCAATCCTCAATCCTCAATCCTCAATCCTCAATCCTCAATCCTCAATATTCAATCATCAATACTCAATCTTCAACCCTCAATCTTCAATCCTCAGTACTCAATCTTCCATCCTCAATCCTCAATCCTCAATCCTCAATCCTCAATCCTCAGGCATCAATACTCAATCTACAATATTCAATCCTCAATCCTTAATCCTCAATCCACAATCTTCAACCTTCAATACTCAATACTCAATCTTCAATCCTCAATCCTCAATCCTCAATCCTCAATCCTCAATCCTCAATCCGCAATATTCAATCCACAATACTGAATCTTCAATCATCAATCCTCAATCCTCAATTCTCAGTCGTCAATCCTCAGCCATCATTCCTCAATCTTCAATACTCAATCCTCAATCCTCAATACTCAATCCTCAATCCTCAATCCTCAATCCTCAATCCTCATTCCTCAATCCTCAATACACAATCCTCTATCTTCAATCCTCAAACATCAATCCTCAATTCTCAATCCTCAATCCTCAGTCCTCAGTCGTCGAATCTCAATCCCCGACGCTTAGCACGCATCCTCAATCCTCAGTCCTCAATCCTCAATCCTCAAACCTAAATCCTCTACCGTCAGTCCTCGTCCTCAATCCTCAAACCTCAATCCCCAGTCCTCAATATTCAATCATCAATACTCAATCTTCAACACTCAATCTTCAATCCTCAGTACTCAATCTTCCATCCTCAATCCTCAATCCTCAATCCTCAATCCTCAATCCTCAGGCATCAATACTCAATCTACAATATTCAATCATCAATCCTTAATCCTCAATCCACAATCCTCAACCTTCAATACTCAATACTCAATCTTCAATCCTCAATCCTCAATCCTCAATCCTCAATCCTCAATCCTCAATCCGCAATATTCAATCCTCAATACTGAATCTTCAATCATCAATCCTCAATCCTCAATTCTCAGTCGTCAATCCTCAGTCATCAGTCCTCAATCTTCAATGCTCAATCGTCAATCCTTAGTCCTCAATCCTCAATCCTCAATCCTCGTTCCTCAAACCTCAATCCTCAACCCTCAGTCTTCATCCTCAATCCTCAAACCTCAATCCTCAATCCTCAATATTCAATCATCAATACTCAATCTTCAATCCCCAATCCTCAAACCTCAATCCTCAATCCTCATTCTTCAATCCTAAATACCCAATCCTTAATCTTCAATCCTTAATCCTCAATCCTCAATTCTCAATCCTCAATCCTTAATCCTCAGATCTCAAACATCAATATTCAACCCTCAGTCCTCGTCCTCAATCCACAACCCTCAATCCTCAGTCCTCAATATTCAATCATCAATATTCAATCTTCAATCCTCAATCCTCAATCCTCAAACCTCAATCCTCAATCCTCAATCTTCAACCCTGAATCCTCAATCCTCAATACTCAATCCTCAATATTCAATCAGCAATACTCAATCTTCAATCCTCAATCCTCAATCCTCAATCCTCAATCCTCAATCCTCAATCCTCAATATTCAATCATCAATACTCAATCTTCAACCCTCAATCTTCAATCCTCAGTACTCAATCTTCCATCCTCAATCCTCAATCCTCAATCCTCAATCCTCAATCCTCAGGCATCAATACTCAATCTACAATATTCAATCCTCAATCCTTAATCCTCAATCCACAATCCTCAACCTTCAATACTCAATACTCAATCTTCAATCCTCAATCCTCAATCCTCAATCCTCAATCCTCAATCCTCAATCCGCAATATTCAATCCTCAATACTGAATCTTCAATCATCAATCCTCAATCCTCAATTCTCAGTCGTCAATCCTCAGTCATCAATCCTCAATCTTCTATGCTCAATCGTCAATCCTTAGTGCTCAATCCGCAATCCTCAATCCTCGTTCCTCAAACCTCAATCCTCAACCCTCAGTCTTCATCCTCAATCCTCAAACCTCAATCCTCAATCCTCAATATTCAATCATCAATACTCAATCTTCAATCCCCAATCCTCAAACCTCAATCCTCAATCCTCATTCTTCAATCCTAAATTCCCAATCCTTAATCTTCAATCCTTAATCCTCAATCCTCAATTCTCAATCCTCAATCCTTAATCCTCAGATCTCAAACATCAATATTCAACCCTCAGTCCTCGTCCTCAATCCAGAACACTCAATCCTCAATCTTCAACCCTGAATCCTCAATCCTCAATACTCAATCCTCAATCTTCAATCCTCAATACTCAATCTTCAATCCTCAATCCTCAATCCTCAATCCTCAATCCTCAATCCTCAATCCACAATCCTCAACCTTCTATACTCAATAATCAATCTCCAATCCTAGATCCTCAATCCTCAATCCTCAATCCTCAATCTTCAACCCTGAAACCTCAATCCTCAATACTCAATCCTCAATCTTCAATCCTCAATACTCAATCTTCAATCCTCAATCCTCAATCGTCAATCCTGAATCCTCAATATTCAATCCTCAACACTCAATCTTCAATCCTCAATGCTCAATCCTCAGTCCTCAATCCTCATTCTTCAATCCTCAATACCCAATCCTCAATCTTCAATCTTCAATCCGCAATCCTCAATCCTCAATCCTCAATCCTCAATCCTCAATCTTCAACCCTGAATCCACAATCCTCAATACTCAATCCTCAATCTTCAATCTTCAATACTCAATCTTCAACCCTCAATCCTCAATCCTCAATCCTCAATCCTCAATCTTCAATCCTCAACACTCAATCTTCAATCCTCAATCCTCAATCCTCAATCCTCAATCCTCATTCTTCAACCCTCAATACCCAATCCTCAATCTTCAATCCTCAATCCTCAATCCTCAATCCTAATTCCTCAATCCTCATTCTTCAATCCTCAATACCCAATTCTCAATTTCAATCCTCAATCCTCAATCCTCATTTCTCAATCCTCAGTCCTCAACCCTCAGCCCTCATCCTCCATCCTCAATCCTCAATCCTCAATACTCAATCCTCAATCCTCAATCCTCAATCCTCAATCCTCATTCCTCAATCCTCAATACACAGTCCTCAATCTTCAATCCTCAAACATCAATCCTCAATTCTCAATCCTCAATCCTCAGTCCTCAGTCGTCGAATCTCAATCCCCGACGCTTAGCACGCATCCTCAATCCTCAGTCCTCAATCCTCAATCCTCAAACCTAAATCCTCTACCGTCAGTCCTCGTCCTCAATCCTCCAACCTCAATCCCCAGTCCTCAATATTCAATCAGCAATACTCAATCTTCAATCCTCAATCCTCAATCCTCAATCCTCAATCCTCAATCCTCAATCCTCAATATTCAATCATCAATACTCAATCTTCAACCCTCAATCTTCAATCCTCAGTACTCAATCTTCCATCCTCAATCCTCAATCCTCAATCCTCAATCCTCAATCCTCAGGCATCAATACTCAATCTACAATATTCAATCCTCAATCCTTAATCCTCAATCCACAATCCTCAACCTTCAATACTCAATACTCAATCTTCAATCCTCAATCCTCAATCCTCAATCCTCAATCCTCAATCCTCAATCCGCAATATTCAATCCACAATACTGAATCTTCAATCATCAATCCTCAATCCTCAATTCTCAGTCGTCAATCCTCAGCCATCATTCCTCAATCTTCAATACTCAATCCTCAATCCTCAATACTCAATCCTCAATCCTCAATCCTCAATCCTCAATCCTCATTCCTCAATCCTCAATACACAATCCTCAATCTTCAATCCTCAAACATCAATCCTCAATTCTCAATCCTCAATCCTCAGTCCTCAGTCGTCGAATCTCAATCCCCGACGCTTAGCACGCATCCTCAATCCTCAGTCCTCAATCCTCAATCCTCAAACCTAAATCCTCTACCGTCAGTCCTCGTCCTCAATCCTCAAACCTCAATCCCCAGTCCTCAATATTCAATCAGCAATACTCAATCTTCAATCCTCAATCCTCAATCCTCAATCCTCAATCCTCAATCCTCAATCCTCAATATTCAATCATCAATACTCAATCTTCAACCCTCAATCTTCAATCCTCAGTACTCAATCTACCATCCTCAATCCTCAATCCTCAATCCTCAATCCTCAATCCTCAGGCATCAATACTCAATCTACAATATTCAATCCTCAATCCTTAATCCTCAATCCACAATCCTCAACCTTCAATGCTCAATACTCAATCTTCAATCCTCAATCCTCAATCCTCAATCCTCAATCCTCAATCCTCAATCCTCAATCCGCAATATTCAATCCTCAATACTGAATCTTCAATCATCAATCCTCAATCCTCAATTCTCAGTCGTCAATCCTCAGTCATCAATCCTCAATCTTCAATGCTCAATCGTCAATCCTTAGTCCTCAATCCTCAATCCTCAATCCTCGTTCCTCAAACCTCAACCCTCAACCCTCAGTCTTCATCCTCAATCCTCAAACCTCAATCCTCAATCCTCAATATTCAATCATCAATACTCAATCTTCAATCCCCAATCCTCAAACCTCAATCCTCAATCCTCATTCTTCAATCCTAAATTCCCAATCCTTAATCTTCAATCCTTAATCCTCAATCCTCAATTCTCAATCCTCAATCCTTAATCCTCAGATCTCAAACATCAATATTCAACCCTCAGTCCTCGTCCTCAATCCAGAACCCTCAATCCTCAATCTTCAACCCTGAATCCTCAATCGTCAATCCTCAATCCGCAATATTCAATCCACAATACTGAATCTTCAATCATCAATCCTCAATCCTCAATTCTCAGTCGTCAATCCTCAGCCATCATTCCTCAATCTTCAATACTCAATCCTCAATCCTCAATACTCAATCCTCAATCCTCAATCCTCAATCCTCAATCCTCATTCCTCAATCCTCAATACACAATCCTCATTCTTCAATCCTAAATTCCCAATCCTTAATCTTCAATCCTTAATCCTCAATCCTCAATTCTCAATCCTCAATCCTTAATTCTCAGATCTCAAACATCAGTATTCAACCCTCAGTCCTCGTCCTCAATCCAGAACCCTCAATCCTCAATCTTCAACCCTGAATCCTCAATCCTCAATACTCAATCCTCAATCTTCAATCCTCAATACTCAATCTTCAATCCTCAATCCTCAATCCTCAATCCTCAATCCTCAATCCTCAATCCACAATCCTCAACCTTCTATACTCAATAATCAATCTCCAATCCTAGATCCTCAATCCTCAATCCTCAATCCTCAATCTTCAACCCTGAAACCTCAATCCTCAATACTCAATCCTCAATCCTCAATCTTCAACCCTGAATCCTCAATCCTCAATACTCAATCCTCAATCTTCAATCCACAATACTCAATCTTCAATCCTCAATCCTCAATCCTCAATCCTCAATATTCAATCATCAATACTCAATATTCAATCCTCAATCCTCAATCCTAAATTCTCAATCCTCAATCCTCAATCCTCAATCCTTAATCCTCAATCCTCAATCATCAATCCTCAATCCTCAATCCTCAATCCTCAATCCTCAATCCGCAATATTCAATCCTCAATACTCAATCTTCAATCATCAATCCTCAATCCTCAATTCTCAGTCGTCAATCCTCAGTCATCAATCCTCAATCTTCAATACTCAATCGTCAATCCTTAGTCCTCAATCCTCAATCCTCAATCATCGTTCCTCAAACCTCAATCCTCAACCCTCAGTCTTCATCCTCA
Organism: Calliopsis andreniformis; assembly: GCF_051401765.1. Lineage (NCBI taxonomy): Eukaryota > Metazoa > Arthropoda > Insecta > Hymenoptera > Andrenidae > Calliopsis > Calliopsis andreniformis. Next base: position 1,349,292 of record NW_027480473.1, on the reverse strand, counting down.
ATCCTCAAACCTCAATCCTCAATCCTCAATATTCAATCATCAATACTCTATCTTCAATCCACAATACTCAAACCTCAATCCTCAATCCACATTCTTCAATCCTAAATACCCAATCCTTAATCTTCAATCCTCAATCCTCAATCCTCAATCCTCAATTCTCAATCCTCAATCCTTAATCCTCAGACCTCAAACATCAATATTCAACCCTCAGACCTCGTCCTCAATCCACAACCCTCAATCCTCAGTCCTCAATATTCAATCATAAATATTCAATCTTCAATCCTCAATCCTCAATCCTCAATCCTCAATCCTCAATCCTCAGTCTTCAACCCTGAATCCTCAATACTCAATCCTCAATCTTCAATCCTCAATACTCAATCTTCAATCCTCAATCCTCAATCGTCAATCCTCAATCCTCAATTTTCAATCCTCAACACTCAATCTTCAATCCTCAATCCTCAATCCTCAATCCTCAATCCTCATTCTTCAATCCTCAATACCCAATCCTCAATCTTCAGTCCTCAATCCTCAATCCTCAATCCTAATTCCTCAATCCTCATTCTTCAATCCTCAATACCCAATCCTCAATTTCTATCCTCAATCCTCAATCCTCAATTCTCAATCCTCAATCCTCAGTCCTCAGTCGTCGAACCTCAATCCCCGACCCTTAGCACTCATCCTCAATCCTCGTTCCTCAATCCTCAATCCTCAAACCTAAATCCTCTACCGTCAGTCCTCGTCCTCAATCCTCAAACCTCAATCCTCAATCCTCAATATTCAATCATCAATACTCAATCCTGAATCTTCAATCCTCAATACCCAATCTTCAATCCTCAATCCTCAATCCTCAATCCTCAATCCTCAATCTTCAATCCTCAACACTAATCTTCAATACTCAATCCCCAATCTTCAATCCTCAATCCTCATTCGTCAATCCTCAATACCCAATCCTCAATCTTCAATCCTCAATCCTCAATCCTCAATCCTAATTCCTCAATCCTCATTCTTCAATCCTCAATACCCAATCCTCAATTTCTATCCTCAATCCTCAATCCTCATTTCTCAATCCTCAACCCTCAACCCTCAGCCCTCAACGTCCATCCTCAGTACTCAATCCTCTATCCTCAATCTTCAATCCTCAATACTCAATCTTCAATCCTCATTCCTCAATCCTCAATCCCCAATCCTCAATCTTCAATCCTCAAACATCAATCCTCAATCCTCAAACCTCAATCCTCAACCCTCAATATTCAATCATCAATGCTCAATCTTCAATCCTCAATCCTCAAACCTCAATCCTCAATCCTCATTCTTCAATACTAAACACCCAATCCTCAATCCTCAATCCTCAATCCTCAATCCTCAATCCTCAATCTTCAACCCTGAATCCTCAATCCTCAATATTCAATCCTCAATCTTCAATCCACAATACTCAATCTTCAATCCTCAATCCTCAATCCTCAATCCTCAATATTCAATCATCAATACTCAATCTTCAATCCTCAATCCTCAATCCTAAATTCTCAATCCTCAATCCTCAATCCTCAATCCTTAATCCTCAATCCTCAATCCTCAATCCTCAATCCTCAATCCTCAATCCTCAATCCTCAATCCGCAATATTCAATCCTCAATACTCAATCTTCAATCATCAATCCTCAATCCTCAATTCTCAGTCGTCAATCCTCAGTCATCAATCCTCAATCTTCAATACTCAATCGTCAATCCTTAGTCCTCAATCCTCAATCCTCAATCATCGTTCCTCAAACCTCAATCCTCAACCCTCAGTCTTCATCCTCAATCCTCAAACCTCAATCCTCAATCCTCAATATTCAATCATCAATACTCTATCTTCAATCCACAATACTCAAACCTCAATCCTCAATCCACATTCTTCAATCCTAAATACCCAATCCTTAATCTTCAATCCTCAATCCTCAATCCTCAATTCTCAATCCTCAATCCTTAATCCTCAGACCTCAAACATCAATATTCAACCCTCAGACCTCGTCCTCAATCCACAACCCTCAATCCTCAGTCCTCAATATTCAATCATAAATATTCAATCTTCAATCCTCAATCCTCAATCCTCAATCCTCAATCCTCAATCCTCAGTCTTCAACCCTGAATCCTCAATACTCAATCCTCAATCTTCAATCCTCAATACTCAATCTTCAATCCTCAATCCTCAATCGTCAATCCTCAATCCTCAATTTTCAATCCTCAACACTCAATCTTCAATCCTCAATCCTCAATCCTCAATCCTCAATCCTCAATCCTCATTCTTCAATCCTCAATACCCAATCCTCAATCTTCAGCCCTCAATCCTCAATCCTCAATCCTAATTCCTCAATCCTCATTCTTCAATCCTCAATACCCAATCCTCAATTTCTATCCTCAATCCTCAATCCTCATTTCTCAATCCTCAACCCTCAACCCTCAGCCCTCATCCTCCATCCTCAGTACTCAATCCTCTATCCTCAATCTTCAATCCTCAATACTCAATCTTCAATCCTCATACCTCAATCCTCAATCCTCAATCCTCAATCTTCAATCCTCTAACATCAATCCTCAATTCTCAATCCTCAATCCTCAGTCCTCAGTCGTCGAACCTCAATCCCCGACCCTTAGCACTCATCCTCAATCCTCGTTCCTCAATCCTCAATCCTCAAACCTAAATCCTCTACCGTCAGTCCTCGTCCTCAATCCTCAAACCTCAATCCTCAATCCTCAATATTCAATCATCAATACTCAATCCTGAATCTTCAATCCTCAATACCCAATCTTCAATCCTCAATCCTCAATCCTCAATACTCAATCCTCAATCCTCAAGCCTCAGGCATCAATACTCAATCTTCAATACTCAATCCTCAATTCTCAATTCTCAATCCTCAATCCTCAATCCTCAACCATCAATCCTCATTCCTCAAACCTCAATCCTCAACCCTCAGTCCTCATCCTCAATTCTCAATTCTCAATCCTCAATCCTCAATCCTCAATCTTCAATCCTCAATAATCAATCTCCGATCCTAGGTCCTCAATCCCCAACCTTCAATCGTTAATCCTCAATCTTCAATCCTCAATCCCCAGTCATCAATCTTCAATCCTCAATGCTCAATCCTCAATCCTCAATCCTCAGTCCTCAATCCCCAATCCTTAATCCTCAAACCTCAATCCTCAACCGTCAGTCCTCGTCCTCAATCCTCAAACCTCAATCATCAATCCTCAATATTCAATCATCAATACCCAATCTTCAATCCTCAATCCTCAATCCTCAAACCTCAATCCTCAATCCTCATTCTTCAATCCTAAATACCCAATCCTCAATTTCCAATCCTCAATCCTCAATCCTCAATTCTCAATCCTCAATCCTTAATCCTCAGATCTCAAACATCAATATTCAACCCTCAGTCCTCGTCCTCAATCCACAACCCTCAATCCTCAGTCCTCAATATTCAATCATCAATATTCAATCTTCAATCCTCAATCCTCAATCCTCAATCCTCAATCCTCAATCCTCAATCCTCAATTTTCAACCCTGAATCCTCAATCCTCAATACTCAATCCTCTATCTTCAATCCTCAATACTCAATCTTCAATCCTTAATCCTCAATCTGCAATCCCGAATCCCCAGTACTCAATCTTCAATCCTCAATGCTATATCCTCAATCCTCAATCCTCAGTCCTCAGTCCTCAATCTTCAATCCTCAAACCTCAATCCTCAACCGTCAGTCCTCATTCTCCATCCTCAATCCTCAATCCTCAATCCTCAATCTTCAATCCCCAATACTAAATCTTCAATCCTCAATCCTCAATCCTCAATCCTCAATCCTCAATCCTCAGGTATCAATACTCAATCTTCAATACTCAATCCTCAATCCTCAATCCTCAATCCTCAATCCTCAATCCTCAATCCTCAATCATCAATCCTCATTCCTCAAACCTCAATCCTCAACCCTCAGTCCTCATCCTCAATTCTCAATTCTCAATCCTCAATCGTCAATCCTCAATCTTCAATCCTCAATAATCAATCTCCGATCCTAGATCCTCAATCCCCAATCTTCAATCGTTAATCCTCAATATTCAATCCTCAATCCCCAGTCATCAATCTTCAATCCTCAATGCTCAATCCTCAATCCTCAATCCTCAATCCTCAGTCCTCAATCCCCAATCCTCAATCCTCTAACCTCAATCCTCAACCGTCAGTCCTCGTCCTCAATCCTCAAACCTCAATCCTCAATCCTCAATATTCAATCGACAACACTCAATCATCAATCCTCAATCCTCAAACCTCAATCTTCAATCCTCAATACTCAATCTTCAATCCTCAATCCTCAATCGTCAATCCTCAATCCTCAATTTTCAATCCTCAACACTCAATCTTCAATCCTCAATCCTCAATCCTCAATCCTCAATCCTCAATCCTCATTCTTCAATCCTCAATACCCAATCCTCAATCTTCAGTCCTCAATCCTCAATCCTCAATCCTAATTCCTCAATCCTCATTCTTCAATCCTCAATACCCAATCCTCAATTTCTATCCTCAATCCTCAATCCTCATTTCTCAATCCTCAACCCTCAATACCCAATCTTCAATCCTCAATCCTCAATCCTCAATCCTCAATCCTCAATCTTCAATCCTCAACACTAATCTTCAATCCTCAATCCCCAATCCTCAATCCTCAATCCTCATTCTTCAATCCTCAATACCCAATCCTCAATCTTCAATCCTCAATCCTCAATCCTCAATCCTAATTCCTCAACCCTCATTCTTCAATCCTCAATACCCAATCCTCAATTTCAATCCTCAATCCTCAATCCTCATTTCTCAAACCTCAATCTTCAACCCTCAGCCTTCATCCTCCATCCTCAGTACTCAATCCTCTATCCTCAATCTTCAATCCTCAATACTCAATCCTCAATATTCAATCCTCAATACTCAATCTTCAATCATCAATCCTCAATCCTCAATTCTCAGTCGTCAATCCTCAGTCATCAATCCTCAATCTTCAATACTCAATCGTCAATCCTTAGTCCTCAATCCTCAATCCTCGATCCTCGTTCCTCAAACCTCAATCCTCAACCCTCAGTCTTCATCCTCAATCCTCAAACCTCAATCCTCAACCCTCAATATTCAATCATCAATACTCAATCTTCAATCCTCAATCCTCAAACCTCAATCCTCAATCCTCATTCTTCAATACTAAACACCCAATCCTCAATCCTCAATCCTCAATCCTCAATCCTCAATCCTCAATCTTCAACCCTGAATCCTCAATCCTCAATACTCAATCCTCAATCTTCAATCCTCAATACTCAATCTTCAATCCTCAATCCTCAATCCTCAATCCTCAATATTCAATCATCAATACTCAATCTTCAATCCTCAATCCTCAATCCTCAATTCTCAATCCTCAATCCTCAATCCTCAATCCTTAATCCTCAATCCTCAATCCTCAATCCTCAATCCTCAATCCTCAATCCTCAATCCTCAATCCGCAATATTCAATCCTCAATACTCAATCTTCAATCAGCAATCCTCAATCCTCAATTCTCAGTCGTCAATCCTCAGTCATCAATCCTCAATCTTCAATACTCAATCGTCAATCCTTAGTCCTCAATCCTCAACCTCAATCCTCCTTCCTCAAACCTCAATCCTCAACCCTCAGTCTTCATCCTCAATCCTCAAACCTCAATCCTCAATCCTCAATATTCAATCATCAATACTCAATCTTCAATCCTCAATCCTCAAACCTCAATCCTCAATCCTCATTCTTCAATCCTAAATACCCAATCCTCAATCTTCAATCCTCAATCCTCAATCCTCAATTCTCAATCCTCAGACCTCAAACATAAATATTCAATCCTCTTCCTCAATCCACAACCCTCAATCCTCAGTCCTCAATATTCAATCATCAATATTCAATCATCAATATTCAATCTTCAATCCTCAATCCTCAATCCTCAATCCTCAATCCTCAATCTTCAATCCTAAATACCCAATCCTCAATCTTCAATCCTCAATCCTCAATCCTCAATTCTCAATCCTCAATCCTTAATACTCAGATCTCAAACATCAATATTCAACCCTCAGCCCTCGTTCTCAATCCACAACCCTCAATCCTCAGTCCTCAATATTCAATCATCAATATTCAATCTTCAATCCTCAATCCTCAATCCTCAATCCTCGATCCTCAATCCTCAATTTTCAATCCTGAATCCTCAATCCTCAATACTCAATCCTCAATCTTCAATCCTCAATACCCAATCTTCAATCCTCAATCCTCAATCCTCAATCCTCAATCCTCAATCCTCAATTTTCAACCCTGAATCCTCAATCCTCAATACTCAATCCTCTATCTTCAATCCTCAATACTCAATCTTCAATCCTTAATCCTCAATCTGCAATCCCGAATCCCCAGTACTCAATCTTCAATCCTCAATGCTATATCCTCAATCCTCAATCCTCAGTCCTCAGTCCTCAATCTTCAATCCTCAAACCTCAATCCTCAACCGTCAGTCCTCATTCTCCATCCTCAATCCTCAATCCTCAATCCTCAATCTTCAATCCCCAATACTAAATCTTCAATCCTCAATCCTCAATCCTCAATCCTCAATCCTCAATCCTCAGGTATCAATACTCAATCTTCAATACTCAATCCTCAATCCTCAATCCTCAATCCTCAATCCTCAATCATCAATCATCAATCCTCATTCCTCAAACCTCAATCCTCAACCCTCAGTCCTCATCCTCAATTCTCAATTCTCAATCCTCAATCGTCAATCCTCAATCTTCAATCCTCAATAATCAATCTCCGATCCTAGATCCTCAATCCCCAATCTTCAATCGTTAATCCTCAATATTCAATCCTCAATCCCCAGTCATCAATCTTCAATCCTCAATGCTCAATCCTCAATCCTCAATCCTCAATCCTCAGTCCTCAATCCCCAATCCTCAATCCTCTAACCTCAATCCTCAACCGTCAGTCCTCGTCCTCAATCCTCAAACCTCAATCCTCAATCCTCAATATTCAATCGACAACACTCAATCATCAATCCTCAATCCTCAAACCTCAATCCTCAATCCTCATTCTTCAATCCTAAATACCCAATCCTCAATCTTCAATCCTCAATCCTCAATCCTCAATTCTCAATCCTCAATCCTTAATACTCAGATCTCAAACATCAATATTCAACCCTCAGCCCTCGTCCTCAATCCACAACCCTCAATCCTCAGTCCTCAATATTCAATCATCAATATTCAATCTTCAATCCTCAATCCTCAATCCTCAATCCTCGATCCTCAATCCTCAATTTTCAATCCTGAATCCTCAATACTCAATACTCAATCCTAAATCTTCAATCCTCAATACCCAATCTTCAATCCTCAATCCTCAATCCTCAATCCTCAATCCTCAATCTTCAATCCTCAACACTAATCTTCAATCCTCAATCCCCAATCCTCAATCCTCAATCCTCATTCTTCAATCCTCAATACCCAATCCTCAATCTTCAATCCTCAATCCTCAATCCTCAATCCTAATTCCTCAACCCTCATTCTTCAATCCTCAATACCCAATCCTCAATTTCAATCCTCAATCCTCAATCCTCATTTCTCAATCCTCAATCTTCAACCCTCAGCCTTCATCCTCCATCCTCAGTACTCAATCCTCTATCCTCAATCTTCAATCCTCAATACTCAATCTTCGATCCTCATTCCTCAATCCTCAATCCTCAATCCTCAATCTTCAATCGCCAATACACAATCTGCAATCCCCAATACTCAAACCTCAATCCTCAATCCTCATTACTCAATCCTCAATACCTAATCCTCAATCCTCAATCCTCAATATTCAATCATCAATACTCAATCTTGAATACTCAATCTTCAATCCTCAATACTCAACTTTCAATCCTCAATCCTCAATCCTCAATCCTCAATCCTCAATCCTCAGGCATCAATACTCAATCTACTATATTCAATCCACAATACTCAATCCTCAATCCTCAATCTTCAATCCCCAATACTAAATCTTCAATCCTCAATCCTCAATCCTCAATCCTCAATCCTCAATCCTCAGGTATCAATACTCAATCTTCAATACTCAATCCTCAATCCTCAATCCTCAATCCTCAATCCTCAATCATCAATCATCAATCCTCATTCCTCAAACCTCAATCCTCAACCCTCAGTCCTCATCCTCAATTCTCAATTCTCAATCCTCAATCGTCAATCCTCAATCTTCAATCCTCAATAATCAATCTCCGATCCTAGATCCTCAATCCCCAATCTTCAATCGTTAATCCTCAATATTCAATCCTCAATCCCCAGTCATCAATCTTCAATCCTCAATGCTCAATCCTCAATCCTCAATCCTCAATCCTCAGTCCTCAATCCCCAATCCTCAATCCTCTAACCTCAATCCTCAACCGTCAGTCCTCGTCCACAATCCTCAAACCTCAATCCTCAATCCTCAATATTCAATCGACAACACTCAATCATCAATCCTCAATCCTCAAACCTCAATCCTCAATCCTCATTCTTCAATCCTAAATACCCAATCCTCAATCTTCAATCCTCAATCCTCAATCCTCAATTCTCAATCCTCAATCCTTAATACTCAGATCTCAAACATCAATATTCAACCCTCAGCCCTCGTCCTCAATCCACAACCCTCAATCCTCAGTCCTCAATATTCAATCATCAATATTCAATCTTCAATCCTCAATCCTCAATCCTCAATCCTCGATCCTCAATCCTCAATTTTCAATCCTGAATCCTCAATACTCAATACTCAATCCTCAATCTTCAATCCTCAATACCCAATCTTCAATCCTCAATCCTCAATCCTCAATCCTCAATCCTCAATCTTCAATCCTCAACACTAATCTTCAATCCTCAATCCCCAATCCTCAATCCTCAATCCTCATTCTTCAATCCTCAATACCCAATCCTCAATCTTCAATCCTCAATCCTCAATCCTCAATCCTAATTCCTCAACCCTCATTCTTCAATCCTCAATACCCAATCCTCAATTTCAATCCTCAATCCTCAATCCTCATTTCTCAATCCTCAATCTTCAACCCTCAGCCTTCATCCTCCATCCTCAGTACTCAATCCTCTATCCTCAATCTTCAATCCTCAATACTCAATCTTCGATCCTCATTCCTCAATCCTCAATCCTCAATCCTCAATCTTCAATCGCCAATACACAATCTGCAATCCCCAATACTCAAATCTCAATCCTCAATCCTCATTACTCAATCCTCAATACCTAATCCTCAATCCTCAATCCTCAATATTCAATCATCAATACTCAATCTTGAATACTCAATCTTCAATCCTCAATACTCAACTTTCAATCCTCAATCCTCAATCCTCAATCCTCAATCCTCAATCCTCAGGCATCAATACTCAATCTACTATATTCAATCCACAATACTCAATCCTCAATCCTCAGGCATCAAAACTCAATCTACAATATTCAATCCACAATACTTAATCCTCAATCCACAATCCTCAACCTTCAATACTCAATACTCAATCTTCAATCCTCAATCCTCAATCCTCAATCCTCAATCCTCAATCCTCAATCCTCAATATTCAATCCTCAATACTCAATCTTCAATCATCAATCCTCAATCCTCAATTCTCAGTCGTCAATCCTCAGTCATCAATCATCAATCTTCAATACTCAATCGTCAATCCTTAGTCCTCAATCCTCAATCCTCGATCCTCGTTCCTCAAACCTCAATCCTCAACCCTCAGTCTTCATCCTCAATCCTCAAACCTCAATCCTCAACCCTCAATATTCAATCATCAATACTCAATCTTCAATCCTCAATCCTCAAACCTCAATCCTCAATCCTCATTCTTCAATACTAAACACCCAATCCTCAATCCTCAATCCTCAATCCTCAATCCTCAATCCTCAATCTTCAACCCTGAATCCTCAATCCTCAATACTCAATCCTCAATCTTCAATCCTCAATACTCAATCTTCAATCCTCAATCCTCAATCCTCAATCCTCAATATTCAATCATCAATACTCAATCTTCAATCCTCAATCCTCAATCCTCAATTCTCAATCCTCAATCCTCAATCCTCAATCCTTAATCCTCAATCCTCAATCCTCAATCCTCAATCCTCAATCCTCAATCCTCAATCCTCAATCCGCAATATTCAATCCTCAATACTCAATCTTCAATCAGCAATCCTCAATCCTCAATTCTCAGTCGTCAATCCTCAGTCATCAATCCTCAATCTTCAATACTCAATCGTCAATCCTTAGTCCTCAATCCTCAACCTCAATCCTCGTTCCTCAAACCTCAATCCTCAACCCTCAGTCTTCATCCTCAATCCTCAAACCTCAATCCTCAATCCTCAATATTCAATCATCAATACTCAATCTTCAATCCTCAATCCTCAAACCTCAATCCTCAATCCTCATTCTTCAATCCTAAATACCCAATCCTCAATCTTCAATCCTCAATCCTCAATCCTCAATTCTCAATCCTCAGACCTCAAACATAAATATTCAATCCTCTTCCTCAATCCACAACCCTCAATCCTCAGTCCTCAATATTCAATCATCAATATTCAATCATCAATATTCAATCTTCAATCCTCAATCCTCAATCCTCAATCCTGAATCCTCAATCCTCAATCTTCAACCCTGAATCCTCAATCCTCAATACTGAATCCTCAATCTTCAATCCTCAATACTCAATCTTCAATCCTCAATCCTCAATCCTCAATCCTCAATCTTCAATCCTCAACACTCAATCTTCAATCCTCAATCCTCTATCCTCAATCCTCAATCCTCATTCTTCTATCCTCAATACCCAACCCTCAATCTTCAATCCTCAATCCTCAATCCTCAATCCCAATTCCTCAACCCTCATTCTTCAATCGTCAATACCCAATCCTCAATTTCAATCCTCAATCCGCAATCCTCATTTCTCAATCCTCAATCCTCAGCCCTCAGCCATCATCCTCCATCGTCAGTACACAATACTCTATCCTCAATCTTCAATCCTCAATACTCAGCCTTCAATCGTCATTCCTCAATCCTCAATCCTCAATCCCCAATCCTCAATCCTCTAACCTCAATCCTCAACCGTCAGTCCTCGTCCTCAATCCTCAAACCTCAATCCTCAATCCACAATATTCAATCGACAACACTCAGTCATCAATCCTCAATCCTCAAACCTCAATCCTCAATCCTCATTCTTCAATCCTAAATACCCAATCCTCAATCTTCAATCCTCAATCCTCAATCCTCAATTCTCAATCCTCAATCCTTAATACTCAGATCTCAAACATCAATATTCAACCCTCAGCCCTCGTCCTCAATCCACAACCCTCAATCCTCAGTCCTCAATATTCAATCATCAATATTCAATCTTCAATCCTCAATCCTCAATCCTCAATCCTCGATCCTCAATCCTCAATTTTCAATCCTGAATCCTCAATCCTCAATACTCAATCCTCAATCTTCAATCCTCAATACCCAATCTTCAATCCTCAATCCTCAATCCTCAATCCTCAATCCTCAATCTTCAATCCTCAACACTAATCTTCAATCCTCAATCCCCAATCCTCAATCCTCAATCCTCATTCTTCAATCCTCAATACCCAATCCTCAATCTTCAATCCTCAATCCTCAATCCTCAATCCTAATTCCTCAACCCTCATTCTTCAATCCTCAATACCCAATCCTCAATTTCAATCCTCAATCCTCAATCCTCATTTCTCAAACCTCAATCTTCAACCCTCAGCCTTCATCCTCCATCCTCAGTACTCAATCCTCTATCCTCAATCTTCAATCCTCAATACTCAATCTTCGATCCTCATTCCTCAATCCTCAATCCTCAATCCTCAATCTTCAATCGCCAATACTCAATCTGCAATCCCCAATACTCAAACCTCAATCCTCAATCCTCATTACTCAATCCTCAATACCCAATCCTCAATTCTCAATCCTCAATATTCAATCATCAATACTCAATCTTGAATACTCAATCGTCAATCCTCAATACTCAACTTTCAATCCTCAATCCTCAATCCTCAATCCTCAATCCTCAATCCTCAGGCATCAATACTCAATCTACTATATTCAATCCACAATACTCAATCCTCAATCCTCAGGCATCAAAACTCAATCTACAATATTCAATCCACAATACTTAATCCTCAATCCACAATCCTCAACCTTCAATACTCAATACTCAATCTTCAATCCTCAATCCTCAATCCTCAATCCTCAATCCTCAATCCTCAATATTCAATCCTCAATACTCAATCTTCAATCATCAATCCTCAATCCTCAATTCTCAGTCGTCAATCCTCAGTCATCAATCCTCAATCTTCAATACTCAATCGTCAATCCTTAGTCCTCAATCCTCAATCCTCGATCCTCGTTCCTCAAACCTCAATCCTCAACCCTCAGTCTTCATCCTCAATCCTCAAACCTCAATCCTCAACCCTCAATATTCAATCATCAATACTCAATCTTCAATCCTCAATCCTCAAACCTCAATCCTCAATCCTCATTCTTCAATACTAAACACCCAATCCTCAATCCTCAATCCTCAATCCTCAATCCTCAATCCTCAATCTTCAACCCTGAATCCTCAATCCTCAATACTCAATCCTCAATCTTCAATCCTCAATACTCAATCTTCAATCCTCAATCCTCAATCCTCAATCCTCAATATTCAATCATCAATACTCAATCTTCAATCCTCAATCCTCAATCCTCAATTCTCAATCCTCAATCCTCAATCCTCAATCCTTAATCCTCAATCCTCAATCCTCAATCCTCAATCCTCAATCCTCAATCCTCAATCCTCAATCCGCAATATTCAATCCTCAATACTCAATCTTCAATCAGCAATCCTCAATCCTCAATTCTCAGTCGTCAATCCTCAGTCATCTATCCTCAATCTTCAATACTCAATCGTCAATCCTTAGTCCTCAATCCTCAACCTCAATCCTCGTTCCTCAAACCTCAATCCTCAACCCTCAGTCTTCATCCTCAATCCTCAAACCTCAATCCTCAATCCTCAATATTCAATCATCAATACTCAATCTTCAATCCTCAATCCTCAAACCTCAATCCTCAATCCTCATTCTTCAATCCTAAATACCCAATCCTCAATCTTCAATCCTCAATCCTCAATCCTCAATTCTCAATCCTCAGACCTCAAACATAAATATTCAATCCTCTTCCTCAATCCACAACCCTCAATCCTCAGTCCTCAATATTCAATCATCAATATTCAATCATCAATATTCAATCTTCAATCCTCAATCCTCAATCCTCAATCCTCAATCCTCAATCTTCAATCCTAAATACCCAATCCTCAATCTTCAATCCTCAATCCTCAATCCTCAATTCTCAATCCTCAATCCTTAATACTCAGATCTCAAACATCAATATTCAACCCTCAGCCCTCGTCCTCAATCCACAACCCTCAATCCTCAGTCCTCAATATTCAATCATCAATATTCAATCTTCAATCCTCCATCCTCAATCCTCAATCCTCGATCCTCAATCCTCAATTTTCAATCCTGAATCCTCAATCCTCAATACTCAATCCTCAATCTTCAATCCTCAATACCCAATCTTCAATCCTCAATCCTCAATCCTCAATCCTCAATCCTCAATCCTCAATTTTCAACCCTGAATCCTCAATCCTCAATACTCAATCCTCTATCTTCAATCCTCAATACTCAATCTTCAATCCTTAATCCTCAATCTGCAATCCCGAATCCCCAGTACTCAATCTTCAATCCTTAATGCTATATCCTCAATCCTCAATCCTCAGTCCTCAGTCCTCAATCTTCAATCCTCAAACCTCAATCCTCAACCGTCAGTCCTCATTCTCCATCCTCAATCCTCAATCCTCAATCCTCAATCTTCAATCCCCAATACTAAATCTTCAATCCTCAATCCTCAATCCTCAATCCTCAATCCTCAATCCTCAGGTATCAATACTCAATCTTCAATACTCAATCCTCAATCCTCAATCCTCAATCCTCAATCCTCAATCATCAATCATCAATCCTCATTCCTCAAACCTCAATCCTCAACCCTCAGTCCTCATCCTCAATTCTCAATTCTCAATCCTCAATCGTCAATCCTCAATCTTCAATCCTCAATAATCAATCTCCGATCCTAGATCCTCAATCCCCAATCTTCAATCGTTAATCCTCAATATTCAATCCTCAATCCCCAGTCATCAATCTTCAATCCTCAATGCTCAATCCTCAATCCTCAATCCTCAATCCTCAGTCCTCAATCCCCAATCCTCAATCCTCTAACCTCAATCCTCAACCGTCAGTCCTCGTCCTCAATCCTCAAACCTCAATCCTCAATCCTCAATATTCAATCGACAACACTCAATCATCAATCCTCAATCCTCAAACCTCAATCCTCAATCCTCATTCTTCAATCCTAAATACCCAATCCTCAATCTTCAATCCTCAATCCTCAATCCTCAATTCTCAATCCTCAATCCTTAATACTCAGATCTCAAACATCAATATTCAACCCTCAGCCCTCGTCCTCAATCCACAACCCTCAATCCTCAGTCCTCAATATTCAATCATCAATATTCAATCTTCAATCCTCAATCCTCAATCCTCAATCCTCGATCCTCAATCCTCAATTTTCAATCCTGAATCCTCAATACTCAATACTCAATCCTCAATCTTCAATCCTCAATACCCAATCTTCAATCCTCAATCCTCAATCCTCAATCCTCAATCCTCAATCTTCAATCCTCAACACTAATCTTCAATCCTCAATCCCCAATCCTCAATCCTCAATCCTCATTCTTCAATCCTCAATACCCAATCCTCAATCTTCAATCCTCAATCCTCAATCCTCAATCCTAATTCCTCAACCCTCATTCTTCAATCCTCAATACCCAATCCTCAATTTCAATCCTCAATCCTCAATCCTCATTTCTCAATCCTCAATCTTCAACCCTCAGCCTTCATCCTCCATCCTCAGTACTCAATCCTCTATCCTCAATCTTCAATCCTCAATACTCAATCTTCGATCCTCATTCCTCAATCCTCAATCCTCAATCCTCAATCTTCAATCGCCAATACACAATCTGCAATCCCCAATACTCAAACCTCAATCCTCAATCCTCATTACTCAATCCTCAATACCTAATCCTCAATCCTCAATCCTCAATATTCAATCATCAATACTCAATCTTGAATACTCAATCTTCAATCCTCTATACTCAACTTTCAATCCTCAATCCTCAATCCTCAATCCTCAATCCTCAATCCTCAGGCATCAATACTCAATCTACTATATTCAATCCACAATACTCAATCCTCAATCCTCAATCTTCAATCCCCAATACTAAATCTTCAATCCTCAATCCTCAATCCTCAATCCTCAATCCTCAATCCTCAGGTATCAATACTCAATCTTCAATACTCAATCCTCAATCCTCAATCCTCAATCCTCAATCCTCAATCATCAATCATCAATCCTCATTCCTCAAACCTCAATCCTCAACCCTCAGTCCTCATCCTCAATTCTCAATTCTCAATCCTCAATCGTCAATCCTCAATCTTCAATCCTCAATAATCAATCTCCGATCCTAGATCCTCAATCCCCAATCTTCAATCGTTAATCCTCAATATTCAATCCTCAATCCCCAGTCATCAATCTTCAATCCTCAATGCTCAATCCTCAATCCTCAATCCTCAATCCTCAGTCCTCAATCCCCAATCCTCAATCCTCTAACCTCAATCCTCAACCGTCAGTCCTCGTCCTCAATCCTCAAACCTCAATCCTCAATCCTCAATATTCAATCGACAACACTCAATCATCAATCCTCAATCCTCAAACCTCAATCCTCAATCCTCATTCTTCAATCCTAAATACCCAATCCTCAATCTTCAATCCTCAATCCTCAATCCTCAATTCTCAATCCTCAATCCTTAATACTCAGATCTCAAACATCAATATTCAACCCTCAGCCCTCGTCCTCAATCCACAACCCTCAATCCTCAGTCCTCAATATTCAATCATCAATATTCAATCTTCAATCCTCAATCCTCAATCCTCAATCCTCGATCCTCAATCCTCAATTTTCAATCCTGAATCCTCAATACTCAATACTCAATCCTCAATCTTCAATCCTCAATACCCAATCTTCAATCCTCAATCCTCAATCCTCAATCCTCAATCCTCAATCTTCAATCCTCAACACTAATCTTCAATCCTCAATCCCCAATCCTCAATCCTCAATCCTCATTCTTCAATCCTCAATACCCAATCCTCAATCTTCAATCCTCAATCCTCAATCCTCAATCCTAATTCCTCAACCCTCATTCTTCAATCCTCAATACCCAATCCTCAATTTCAATCCTCAATCCTCAATCCTCATTTCTCAATCCTCAATCTTCAACCCTCAGCCTTCATCCTCCATCCTCAGTACTCAATCCTCTATCCTCAATCTTCAATCCTCAATACTCAATCTTCGATCCTCATTCCTCAATCCTCAATCCTCAATCCTCAATCTTCAATCGCCAATACACAATCTGCAATCCCCAATACTCAAACCTCAATCCTCAATCCTCATTACTCAATCCTCAATACCTAATCCTCAATCCTCAATCCTCAATATTCAATCATCAATACTCAATCTTGAATACTCAATCTTCAATCCTCAATACTCAACTTTCAATCCTCAATCCTCAATCCTCAATCCTCAATCCTCAATCCTCAGGCATCAATACTCAATCTACTATATTCAATCCACAATACTCAATCCTCAATCCTCAGGCATCAAAACTCAATCTACAATATTCAATCCACAATACTTAATCCTCAATCCACAATCCTCAACCTTCAATACTCAATACTCAATCTTCAATCCTCAATCCTCAATCCTCAATCCTCAATCCTCAATCCTCAATCCTCAATATTCAATCCTCAATACTCAATCTTCAATCATCAATCCTCAATCCTCAATTCTCAGTCGTCAATCCTCAGTCATCAATCATCAATCTTCAATACTCAATCGTCAATCCTTAGTCCTCAATCCTCAATCCTCGATCCTCGTTCCTCAAACCTCAATCCTCAACCCTCAGTCTTCATCCTCGATCCTCAAACCTCAATCCTCAACCCTCAATATTCAATCATCAATACTCAATCTTCAATCCTCAATCCTCAAACCTCAATCCTCAATCCTCATTCTTCAATACTAAACACCCAATCCTCAATCCTCAATCCTCAATCCTCAATCCTCAATCCTCAATCTTCAACCCTGAATCCTCAATCCTCAATACTCAATCCTCAATCTTCAATCCTCAATACTCAATCTTCAATCCTCAATCCTCAATCCTCAATCCTCAATATTCAATCATCAATACTCAATCTTCAATCCTCAATCCTCAATCCTCAATTCTCAATCCTCAATCCTCAATCCTCAATCCTTAATCCTCAATCCTCAATCCTCAATCCTCAATCCTCAATCCTCAATCCTCAATCCTCAATCCGCAATATTCAATCCTCAATACTCAATCTTCAATCAGCAATCCTCAATCCTCAATTCTCAGTCGTCAATCCTCAGTCATCAATCCTCAATCTTCAATACTCAATCGTCAATCCTTAGTCCTCAATCCTCAACCTCAATCCTCGTTCCTCAAACCTCAATCCTCAACCCTCAGTCTTCATCCTCAATCCTCAAACCTCAATCCTCAATCCTCAATATTCAATCATCAATACTCAATCTTCAATCCTCAATCCTCAAACCTCAATCCTCAATCCTCATTCTTCAATCCTAAATACCCAATCCTCAATCTTCAATCCTCAATCCTCAATCCTCAATTCTCAATCCTCAGACCTCAAACATAAATATTCAATCCTCTTCCTCAATCCACAACCCTCAATCCTCAGTCCTCAATATTCAATCATCAATATTCAATCATCAATATTCAATCTTCAATCCTCAATCCTCAATCCTCAATCCTGAATCCTCAATCCTCAATCTTCAACCCTGAATCCTCAATCCTCAATACTGAATCCTCAATCTTCAATCCTCAATACTCAATCTTCAATCCTCAATCCTCAATCCTCAATCCTCAATCTTCAATCCTCAACACTCAATCTTCAATCCTCAATCCTCTATCCTCAATCCTCAATCCTCATTCTTCTATCCTCAATACCCAACCCTCAATCTTCAATCCTCAATCCTCAATCCTCAATCCCAATTCCTCAACCCTCATTCTTCAATCGTCAATACCCAATCCTCAATGTCAATCCTCAATCCGCAATCCTCATTTCTCAATCCTCAATCCT
Organism: Calliopsis andreniformis; assembly: GCF_051401765.1. Taxonomy (NCBI): domain Eukaryota; kingdom Metazoa; phylum Arthropoda; class Insecta; order Hymenoptera; family Andrenidae; genus Calliopsis; species Calliopsis andreniformis. The sequence goes on along the minus strand of NW_027480473.1, from coordinate 1,330,952 downwards.
CAGCCCTCAGCCATCATCCTCCATCCTCAGTACACAATACTCTATCCTCAATCTTCAATCCTCAATACTCAGCCTTCAATCGTCATTCCTCAATCCTCAATCCTCAATCCTCAACCTTCTATCCTCAACACTCAATCTGCAATCCTCGGTCCTCAAACCTCAATCCTCAATCCTCATTCCTCAATCCTCAATACCCAATCCTCAATCCTCAATCCTCAATCCTCAATTCTCAATCTTCAATCCTCGATCCTCAATCATCAATCCTCAATCCTCAATCCTCAGGCATCAATACTCAATCTTCAATGCTCAATCCTCAATCCTCAATCATCATTACCCAACACTCAATCCTCATTCCTCAAACCTCAATCCTCAACCTTCAGTCCTCATACTCAATTCTCAATTCTCAATCCTCAATCCTCAATCCTCAATCTTCAATCCTCAATAATGAATCTCCAATCCTCAATCCTCAATCCTCGATACTCAATCCTCAGGCATCAATCCTCAATCCTCAATTCTCAATCCTCAGGCATCAATACTCAATCTACAATATTCAACCCACAATCCTTAATCCTCAATCCACAATCCTCAACCTTCAATACTCAATACTCAATCTTCAATCCTCAATCCTCAATCCTCAATCCTCAATCCTCAATCCTCAATCCTCAATATTCAATCCTCAATACTCAATCTTCAATCATCAATCCTCAATCCTCAATTCTCAGTCGTCAATCCTCAGTCATCAATCCTCAATCTTCAATACTCAATCGTCAATCCTTAGTCCTCAATCCTCAATCCTCAATCCTCGTTCCTCAAACCTCAATCCTCAACCCTCAGTCTTCATCCTCAATCCTCAAACCTCAATCCTCAACCCTCAATATTCAATCATCAATACTCAATCTTCAATCCTCAATCCTCAAACCTCAATCCTCAATCCTCATTCTTCAATCCTAAATACCCAATCCTCAATCTTCAATCCGCAATCCTCAATCCTCAATCCTCAATCCTCAATCCTCAATCTTCAACTCTGAATCCACAATCCTCAATACTCAATCCTCAATCTTCAATCCTCTATACTCAATCTTCAATCCTCAATCCTCAATCCTCAATCCTCAATCCTCAATCTTCAATCCTCAACACTCAATCTTCAATCCTCAATCCTCAATCCTCAATCCTCAATCCTCATTCTTCAACCCTCAATACCCAATCCTCAATCTTCAATCCTCAATCCTCAATCCTCAATCCTAATTCCTCAATCCTCATTCTTCAATCCTCAATACCCAATCCTCAATTTCAATCCTCAATCCTCAATCCTCATTTCTCAATCCTCAATCCTCAACCCTCAGCCCTCATCCTCCATCCTCAATCCTCAATCCACAATCCTCGATCTTCAATCCTCAATTCTCAATCTTCAATCCTCGATCCTCAATCATCAATCCTCAATCCTCAATCCTCAGGCATCAATACTCAACCTTCAATGCTCAATCCTCAATCCTCAATCCTCAATCCTCATTCCCCAACCCTCAGTCCTCATTCCTCAAACCTCAATCCTCAACCCTCAGTCCTCATACTCAATTCTCAATTCTCAATCCTCAATCCTCAATCCTCAATCTTCAATCCTCAATAGTCAATCTCCAATCCTCAATCCTCAATCCTCGATCCTCAATCCTCAGGCATCAATACTCAATCTTCAATACTCAATCCTCAATCCTCAATCCTCAATCCTCAATCCTCAAACCTCAATCCTCAATCCTCAATATTCAATCATCAATACTCAATCTTCGATCCTCAATCCTCAATCCTCAATCCTCAATCCTCAATCCTCAATCCTCAATCCTCAATCCTCAATCCTCAATCCACAATCCTCAGCCTTCAATACTCAATAATCAATTTCCAATCCTAGATCCTCTATCCTCAATCCTCAATCGTCAATCCTCAATCCTCATTCTTCAATCCTCAATATTCAATCGTCAATACTCAATCTTCAATCCTCAATCCTCAATCCTCAATCCTCAATCCTCAATCCTCAATATTTAATCATCAATACGCAATCTTCAACCCTCAATCGTCAATCCTCAATAGTCAATCTTCAATCCTCAATCCTCATTCTTCTATCCTCAATACCCAACCCTCAATCTTCAATCCTCAATCCTCAATCCTCAATCCCAATTCCTCAACCCTCATTCTTCAATCGTCAATACCCAATCCTCAATTTCAATCCTCAATCCGCAATCCTCATTTCTCAATCCTCAATCCTCAGCCCTCAGCCATCATGCTCCATCCTCAGTACACAATACTCTATCCTCAATCTTCAATCCTCAATACTCAGCCTTCAATCGTCATTCCTCAATTCTCAATCCTCAATCCTCAACCTTCTATCCTCAACACTCAATCTGCAATCCTCAATCCTCAAACCTCAATCCTCAATCCTCATTCCTCAATCCTCAATACCCAATCCTCAATCCTCAATCCTCAATCCTCGATTCTCAATCTTCAATCCTCGATCCTCAATCATCAATCCTCAATCCTCAATCCTCAGGCATCAATACTCAATCTTCAATGCTCAATCCTCAATCCTCAATCATCATTACCCAACACTCAATCCTCATTCCTCAAACCTCAATCCTCAACCTTCAGTCCTCATACTCAATTCTCAATTCTCAATCCTCAATCCTCAATCCTCAATCTTCAATCCTCAATAATGAATCTCCAATCCTCAATCCTCAATCCTCGATACTCAATCCTCAGGCATCAATCCTCAATCCTCAATCCTCAATCCTCAGGCATCAATACTCAATCTACAATATTCAACCCACAATCCTTAATCCTCAATCCACAATCCTCAACCTTCAATACTCAATACTCAATCTTCAATCCTCAATCCTCAATCCTCAATCCTCAATCCTCAATCCTCAATCCTCAATATTCAATCCTCAATACTCAATCTTCAATCATCAATCCTCAATCCTCAATTCTCAGTCGTCAATCCTCAGTCATCAATCCTCAATCTTCAATACTCAATCGTCAATCCTTAGTCCTCAATCCTCAATCCTCAATCCTCGTTCCTCAAACCTCAATCCTCAACCCTCAGTCTTCATCCTCAATCCTCAAACCTCAATCCTCAACCCTCAATATTCAATCATCAATACTCAATCTTCAATCCTCAATCCTCAAACCTCAATCCTCAATCCTCATTCTTCAATCCTAAATACCCAATCCTCAATCTTCAATCCGCAATCCTCAATCCTCAATCCTCAATCCTCAATCCTCAATCTTCAACCCTGAATCCACAATCCTCAATACTCAATCCTCAATCTTCAATCCTCAATACTCAATCTTCAATCCTCAATCCTCAATCCTCAACCCTCAATCCTCAATCTTCAATCCTCAACACTCAATCTTCAATCCTCAATCCTCAATCCTCAATCCTCAATCCTCATTCTTCAACCCTCAATACCCAATCCTCAATCTTCAATCCTCAATCCTCAATCCTCAATCCTAATTCCTCAATCCTCATTCTTCAATCCTCAATACCCAATCCTCAATTTCAATCCTCAATCCTCAATCCTCATTTCTCAATTCTCAATCCTCAACCCTCAGCCCTCATCCTCCATCCTCAATCCTCAATCCACAATCCTCGATCTTCAATCCTCAATTCTCAATCTTCAATCCTCGATCCTCAATCATCAATCCTCAATCCTCAATCCTCAGGCATCAATACTCAAACTTCAATGCTCAATCCTCAATCCTCAATCCTCAATCCTCATTCCCCAACCCTCAGTCCTCATTCCTCAAACCTCAATCCTCAACCGTCAGTCCTCATACTCAATTCTCAATTCTCAATCCTCAATCCTCAATCCTCAATCTTCAATCCTCAATAGTCAATCTCCAATCCTCAATCCTCAATCCTCGATCCTCAATCCTCAGGCATCAATACTCAATCTTCAATACTCAATCCTCAATCCTCAATCCTCAATCCTCAATCCTCAATCCTCAAACCTCAATCCTCAATCCTCAATATTCAATCATCAATACTCAATCTTCGATCCTCAATCCTCAATCCTCAATCCTCAATCCTCAATCCTCAATCCTCAATCCTCAATCCTCAATCCTCAATCCTCAATCCACAATCCTCAGCCTTCAATACTCAATAATCAATTTCCAATCCTAGATCCTCTATCCTCAATCCTCAATCGTCAATCCTCAATCCTCATTCTTCAATCCTCAATATTCAATCATCAATACTCAATCTTCAATCCTCAATCCTCAATCCTCAATCCTCAATCCTCAATCCTCAATATTCAATCATCAATACGCAATCTACAACCCTCAACCTTCAATCCTCAATAGTCAATCTTCAATCCTCAATCCTCAATCCTCAATCCTCTATCCTCAATCCTCAATCCTCAGTTATCAATACTCAATCTACAATATTCAATCCTCAATCCTTAATCCTCAATCCACAATCCTCAACCTTCAATACTCAATACTCAATCTTCAATCCTCAGACCTCAATCCTCAATCTTCATTCTTCAATCCTAAATACCCAATCCTCAATCTTCAATCCGCAATCCTCAATCCTCAATCCTCAATACCCAATCCTCAATCTTCAATCCTCAATCCTCAATACTCAATTCTCAATCCTGAATCCTTAATCCTCAGACCTCAAACGTCAATATTCAACCCTCAGTCCTCGTCCTCAATCCACAACCCTCAATCCTCAGTCCTCAATATTCAATCATCAATATTCAATCTTGAATCCTCAATCCTCAATCCTCAATCCTCAATCCTCAATCCTCAATCTTCAACCCTGAATCCTCAATCCTCAATACTCAATCCTCAATCTTCAATCCTCAATACTCAATCTTCAATCCTCAATCCTCAATCCTCAATCCTCAATATTCAATCATCAATACTCAATCTTCAATCCTCAATCCTCAATCCTCAATTCTCAATCCTCAATCCTCAATCCTCAATCCTCAATCCTCAATCCTCAATCCACAATCCTCAACCTTCTATACTCAATAATCAATCTCCAATCCTAGATCCTCAATCCTCAATCCTCAATCCTCAATCTTCAACCCTGAATCCTCAATCCTCAATACTCAATACTCAATCTTCAATCCTCGATACTCAATTTCAATCCTCAATCCTCAATCCTCTATCCTCAATCCTCAATCTTCAACCCTCAACACTCAATCCTCAATCCTCAATCCTCAATCCTCAATCCTCAACCCTCAATCTTCAATCCTCATTACTAATCTTCAATCCTCAATCCTCAATCCTCAATCCTCAATCCTCATTCTTCAATCCTCAATACCCAATCCTCAATCTTCAATCCTCAATCCTCAATCCTAATTCCTCAATCCTCATTCTTCAATCCTCAATACACAATCCTCAATTTCAATCCTCAATCCTCAATCCTCATTTCTCAATCCTCAATCCTCAACCCTCAGCCCTCATCCTCCATCCTCAATCCTCAATCCTCAATCCTCCATCTTCAATCCTCAATTCTCAATCTTCAATCCTCGATCCTCAATCATCAATCCTCTATCCTCAATCCTCAGGCATCAATACTCAATCCTCAATGCTCAATCCTCAATCCTCAATCCTCAATCCTCATTCCCCAACCCTCAATCCTCATTCCTCAAACCTCAATCCTCAACTCTCAGTCCTCATACTCAATTCTCAATTCTCTATCCTCAATCCTCAATCCTCAATCTTCAATCCTCAATAATCAATCTCCAATCCTCAATCCTCAATCCTCGATCCTCAATCCTCAGGCATCAATACTCAATCTTCAATACTCAATCCTCAATCCTCAATCCTCAATCCTCAATCCTCAAAGCTCAATCCTCAATCCTCAATATTCAATCATCAATACTCAATCTTCAATGCTCAATCCTCAATCCTCAATACTCACTCCTCAATCCTCAATCCTCAGTATTCAATCATCAATAATCAATCTTCAAACCTCAATCTTCAATCCTCAATTCTCAATCTTCAATCCTCAATCCTCAATCCTCAATCCTCAATCCTCAATCCTCAGGCATCAATACTCAATCTACAATATTCAATCCTCAATGCTTAATCCTCAATCCACAGTCCTCAACCTTCAATACTCAATACTCAATCTTCAATCCTCAGTCCTCAATCATCAATCCTAAATTCTCAGTCGTCAATCCTCAGTCACCAATCCTCAATCTTCAATACTCAATCGCCAATCCTTAGTCCTCAATCCTCAATCCTCAATCCTCGTTCCTCAAACCTCAATCCTCAACCCTCAGACTTCATCCTCAATCCTCAATACTTAATTCTCAATCCTCAATCCTTAATCCTCAGACCTCAAACGTCAATATTCAACCCTCAGTCCTCGTCCTCAATACACAACCCTCAATCCTCAGTCCTCAATATTCAATCATCAATATTCAATCTTCAATCCTCAATTCTCAATCCTCAATCCTCAATCCTCAATCCTCAATCTTCAACCCTGAATCCTCAATCCTCAATACTCAATCCTCAATCTTCAATCCTCAATACTCAATCTTCAATCCTCAATCGTCAATCCTCAATCCTCAATATTCAATCCTCAACACTCAATCTTCAATCCTCAATCCTCAATCCTCAGTCCTCAATCCTCATTCTTCAATCCTCAATACCCAATCCTCAATCTTCAATCCTCAATCCTCAATCCTCAATCCTAATTCCTCAATCCTCATTCTTCAATCCTCAATACCCAATCCTCAATTTCAATCCTCAATCCTCAATCCTCATTTCTCAATCCTCAATCCTCAACCCTCAGCCCTCATCCTCCATCCTCAGTACTCAATCCTCTATCCTCAATCTTCAATCCTCAATACTCAATCTTCAATCCTCATTCCACAATCCTCAAACCTCAATCCTCAATCTTCAATCCTCAATACTCAATCTGCAATCCTCAATCCTCAAACCTCAATCCTCAATCCTCATTCCTCAATCCTCAATACCCAATCCTCAATCCTCAATCCTCAATCCTCAATCCTCAATATTCAATCATCAATACTCAATCTTCAATCCTCAATCTTCAATCCTCAATACTCAATCTTCAATCCTCAATCCTCAATCCTCAATCCACAAACCTCAATCCTCAATCCTCAATATTCAGTCATCAATACTCAATCTTCAATCCTCAATCCTCAAACCTCAATCCTCAATCCTCATTCTTCAATCCTAAGTACCCAATCCTCAATCTTCAATCCTCAATCCTCAATCCTCAACTCTCAATCCTCAATCCTTAATCCCCGGTCCTCAAACATCAATATTCAGCCCTGAGTCCTCGCCCACAATCCACAACCCTCAATCCGCAGTCCTCAATATTCAATCATCAATATTCAATCTTCAATCCTCAATCCTCAATCCTCAATCCTCAATCCTCAATCCTCAATCCTCAATCTTCAACCCTGAATCCTCAATCCTCAATACTCAATCCTCAATCTTCAATCCTCAATACTCAATCTACAATCCTCAATCCTCAATCCTCAATCCTCAATCCTCAATCTTCAATCCTCAACACTCAATCTTCAATACTCAATCCTCAATCCTCAATCCTCAATCCTCATTCTTCAATCCTCAATACCCAATCCTCAATCTTCAATCCTCAATCCTCAATCCTCAATCCTAATTCCTCAATCCTCATTCTTCAATCCTCAATACCCAATCCTCAATTTCAATCCTCAATCCTCAATCCTCATTTCTCAATCCTCAATCCTCAACCCTCAGCCCTCATCCTCCATCCTCAGTACTCAATCCTCTATCCTCAATCTTCAATCCTCAATACTCAATCTTCAATCCTCATTCCTCAATCCTCAATCCTCAATCCTCAATCTTCAATCCTCAATACTCAATCATCAATACTCAATCTTCAATCCTCAATCCTCAATCCTCAATTCTCAATCCTCAGTCCTCAATCCTCAATCCTCAATCCTCAATCCTCAATCCTCAATCCTCAATCCTCAATCTTCAACCCTGAATCCTCAATCCACAATACTCAATCCTGAATCTCCAATCCTCAATTCTCAATCCTCAATCCTCAATCCTCAATCCTCAATCCTCAATCCTCAATCCTCAATTCACAATCCTCAAGCTTCTATACTCAATAACCAATGTCCAATCCTAGATCCCCAATCCTCAATCCTCAATCCTCAATCTTCAACCCTGAATCCTCAATCCTCAATACTCAATCCTCAATCTTCAATCCTCAATCCTCAATCCTCAATTCTCAATCCTCAATCCTTAATCCCCGGACCTCAAACATCAATATTCAGCCCTGAGTCCTCGCCCACAAACTACAACCCTCAATCCGCAGTCCTCAATATTCAATCATCAATATTCAATCTTCAATTCTCAATCCTCAATCCTCAATCCTCAATCCTCAATCCTCAATCTTCAACACTGAATCCTCAATACTCAATCCTCAATCTTCAATCCTCAATACTCAATCTTCAATCCTCAATCCTCAATCCTCAATCCACAATCCTCAAGCTTCTATACTCAATAATCAATCTCCAATCCTAGATCGTCAATCCTCAATCCTCAATCCTCAATCTTCAACCCTGAATCCTCAATCATCAATACTCAATCCTCAATCTTCAATCCTCAATACTCAATCTTCAATCCTCAATCCTCAATCCTCAATCCTCAGTCCTCAATCTTCAACCCTCAACACTCAATCTTCAATCCTCAATCCTCAATCCTCAATCCTCAATCCTCAGGCATCAATACTCAATCTTCAATGCTCAATCCTCAATCCTCAATCCTCAATCCTCATTCCCCAACCCTCAATCCTCATTCCTCAAACCTCAATCCTCAACCCTCAGTCCTCATACTCAATTCTCAATTCTCAATCCTCAATCCTCAATCCTCAATCTTCAATCCTCAATAATCAATCTCCAATCCTCAATCCTCAATCCTCGATCCTCAATCCTCATTCTTCAACCCTCAATACCCAATCCTCAATCTTCAATCCTCAATCCTCAATCCTCAATCCTAATTCCTCAATCCTCAATCTTCAATCCTCAATACTCAATCTTCAATCCTCAATCCTCAATCCTCAACCCTCAATCCTCAATCTTCAATCCTCAACACTCAATCTTCAATCCTCAATCCTCAATCCTCAATCCTCAATCCTCATTCTTCAACCCTCAATACCCAATCCTCAATCTTCAATCCTCAATCCTCAATCCTCAATCCTAATTCCTCAATCCTCATTCTTCAATCCTCAATACCCAATCCTCAATTTCAATCCTCAATCCTCAATCCTCATTTCTCAATTCTCAATCCTCAACCCTCAGCCCTCATCCTCCATCCTCAATCCTCAATCCACAATCCTCGATCTTCAATCCTCAATTCTCAATCTTCAATCCTCGATCCTCAATCATTAATCCTCAATCCTCAATCCTCAGGCATCAATACTCAAACTTCAATGCTCAATCCTCAATCCTCAATCCTCAATCCTCATTCCCCAACCCTCAGTCCTCATTCCTCAAACCTCAATCCTCAACCGTCAGTCCTCATACTCAATTCTCAATTCTCAATCCTCAATCCTCAATCCTCAATCTTCAATCCTCAATAGTCAATCTCCAATCCTCAATCCTCAATCCTCGATCCTCAATCCTCAGGCATCAATACTCAATCTTCAATACTCAATCCTCAATCCTCAATCCTCAATCCTCAATCCTCAATCCTCAAACCTCAATCCTCAATCCTCAATATTCAATCATCAATACTCAATCTTCGATCCTCAATCCTCAATCCTCAATCCTCAATCCTCAATCCTCAATCCTCAATCCTCAATCCTCAATCCTCAATCCTCAATCCACAATCCTCAGCCTTCAATACTCAATAATCAATTTCCAATCCTAGATCCTCTATCCTCAATCCTCAATCGTCAATCCTCAATCCTCATTCTTCAATCCTCAATATTCAATCATCAATACTCAATCTTCAATCCTCAATCCTCAATCCTCAATCCTCAATCCTCAATCCTCAATCCTCAATATTCAATCATCAATACGCAATCTACAACCCTCAACCTTCAATCCTCAATAGTCAATCTTCAATCCTCAATCCTCAATCCTCAATCCTCTATCCTCAATCCTCAATCCTCAGTTATCAATACTCAATCTACAATATTCAATCCTCAATCCTTAATCCTCAATCCACAATCCTCAACCTTCAATACTCAATACTCAATCTTCAATCCTCAGACCTCAATCCTCAATCTTCATTCTTCAATCCTAAATACCCAATCCTCAATCTTCAATCCGCAATCCTCAATCCTCAATCCTCAATACCCAATCCTCAATCTTCAATCCTCAATCCTCAATACTCAATTCTCAATCCTGAATCCTTAATCCTCAGACCTCAAACGTCAATATTCAACCCTCAGTCCTCGTCCTCAATCCACAACCCTCAATCCTCAGTCCTCAATATTCAATCATCAATATTCAATCTTGAATCCTCAATCCTCAATCCTCAATCCTCAATCCTCAATCCTCAATCTTCAACCCTGAATCCTCAATCCTCAATACTCAATCCTCAATCTTCAATCCTCAATACTCAATCTTCAATCCTCAATCCTCAATCCTCAATCCTCAATATTCAATCATCAATACTCAATCTTCAATCCTCAATCCTCAATCCTCAATTCTCAATCCTCAATCCTCAATCCTCAATCCTCAATCCTCAATCCTCAATCCACAATCCTCAACCTTCTATACTCAATAATCAATCTCCAATCCTAGATCCTCAATCCTCAATCCTCAATCCTCAATCTTCAACCCTGAATCCTCAATCCTCAATACTCAATACTCAATCTTCAATCCTCGATACTCAATTTCAATCCTCAATCCTCAATCCTCTATCCTCAATCCTCAATCTTCAACCCTCAACACTCAATCCTCAATCCTCAATCCTCAATCCTCAATCCTCAACCCTCAATCTTCAATCCTCATTACTAATCTTCAATCCTCAATCCTCAATCCTCAATCCTCAATCCTCATTCTTCAATCCTCAATACCCAATCCTCAATCTTCAATCCTCAATCCTCAATCCTAATTCCTCAATCCTCATTCTTCAATCCTCAATACACAATCCTCAATTTCAATCCTCAATCCTCAATCCTCATTTCTCAATCCTCAATCCTCAACCCTCAGCCCTCATCCTCCATCCTCAATCCTCAATCCTCAATCCTCCATCTTCAATCCTCAATTCTCAATCTTCAATCCTCGATCCTCAATCATCAATCCTCTATCCTCAATCCTCAGGCATCAATACTCAATCCTCAATGCTCAATCCTCAATCCTCAATCCTCAATCCTCATTCCCCAACCCTCAATCCTCATTCCTCAAACCTCAATCCTCAACTCTCAGTCCTCATACTCAATTCTCAATTCTCTATCCTCAATCCTCAATCCTCAATCTTCAATCCTCAATAATCAATCTCCAATCCTCAATCCTCAATCCTCGATCCTCAATCCTCAGGCATCAATACTCAATCTTCAATACTCAATCCTCAATCCTCAATCCTCAATCCTCAATCCTCAAAGCTCAATCCTCAATCCTCAATATTCAATCATCAATACTCAATCTTCAATGCTCAATCCTCAATCCTCAATACTCACTCCTCAATCCTCAATCCTCAGTATTCAATCATCAATAATCAATCTTCAAACCTCAATCTTCAATCCTCAATTCTCAATCTTCAATCCTCAATCCTCAATCCTCAATCCTCAATCCTCAATCCTCAGGCATCAATACTCAATCTACAATATTCAATCCTCAATGCTTAATCCTCAATCCACAGTCCTCATTCTTCAATCCTCAATACCCAATCCTCAATCTTCAATCCTCAATCCTCAATCCTCAATCCTAATTCCTCAATCCTCATTCTTCAATCCTCAATACCCAATCCTCAATTTCAATCCTCAATCCTCAATCCTCATTTCTCAATCCTCAATCCTCAACCCTCAGCCCTCATCCTCCATCCTCAGTAGTCAATCCTCTATCCTCAATCTTCAATCCTCAATACTCAATCTTCAATCCTCATTCCTCAATCCTCAATCCTCAATCCTCAATCTTCAATCCTCAATACTCAATCATCAATACTCAATCTTCAATCCTCAATCCTCAATCCTCAATTCTCAATCCTCAGTCCTCAATCCTCAATCCTCAATCCTCAATCCTCAATCCTCAATCCTCAATCCTCAATCCTCAATCTTCAACCCTGAATCCTCAATCCACAATACTCAATCCTGAATCTCCAATCCTCAATTCTCAATCCTCAATCCTCAATCCTCAATCCTCAATCCTCAATCCTCAATCCTCAATTCACAATCCTCAAGCTTCTATACTCAATAACCAATCTCCAATCCTAGATCCCCAATCCTCAATCCTCAATCCTCAATCTTCAACCCTGAATCCTCAATCCTCAATACTCAATCCTCAATCTTCAATCCTCAATCCTCAATCCTCAATTCTCAATCCTCAATCCTTAATCCCCGGACCTCAAACATCAATATTCAGCCCTGAGTCCTCGCCCACAAACCACAACCCTCAATCCGCAGTCCTCAATATTCAATCATCAATATTCAATCTTCAATTCTCAATCCTCAATCCTCAATCCTCAATCCTCAATCCTCAATCTTCAACACTGAATCCTCAATACTCAATCCTCAATCTTCAATCCTCAATACTCAATCTTCAATCCTCAATCCTCAATCCTCAATCCACAATCCTCAAGCTTCTATACTCAATAATCAATCTCCAATCCTAGATCGTCAATCCTCAATCCTCAATCCTCAATCTTCAACCCTGAATCCTCAATCATCAATACTCAATCCTCAATCTTCAATCCTCAATACTCAATCCTCAATCCTCAATCCTCAATCCTCAATCCTCAGTCCTCAATCTTCAACCCTCAACACTCAATCTTCAATCCTCAATCCTCAATCCTCAATCCTCAATCCTCAGGCATCAATACTCAATCTTCAATGCTCAATCCTCAATCCTCAATCCTCAATCCTCATTCCCCAACCCTCAATCCTCATTCCTCAAACCTCAATCCTCAACCCTCAGTCCTCATACTCAATTCTCAATTCTCAATCCTCAATCCTCAATCCTCAATCTTCAATCCTCAATAATCAATCTCCAATCCTCAATCCTCAATCCTCGATCCTCAATCCTCAGGCATCAATACTCAATCTTCAATACTCAATCCTCAACCCTCAATCCTCAATCCTCAATCCTCAAACCTCAATCCTCAATCCTCAATATTCAATCATCAACACTCAATCTTCAATCCTCAATCCTCAATCCTCAATCCTCAATCCTCAATCCTCAATCCTCAATACTCAATCCTCAATCCTCAATCCTCAATCCTCAATCCTCATTCCTCAATCCTCAATCCTCAATCCTCCATCTTCAATCCTCAATTCTCAATCTTCAATCCTCGATCCTCAATCATCAATCCTCTATCCTCAATCCTCAGGCATCAATACTCAATCCTCAATGCTCAATCCTCAATCCTCAATCCTCAATCCTCATTCCCCAACCCTCAATCCTCATTCCTCAAACCTCAATCCTCAACTCTCAGTCCTCATACTCAATTCTCAATTCTCTATCCTCAATCCTCAATCCTCAATCTTCAATCCTCAATAATCAATCTCCAATCCTCAATCCTCAATCCTCGATCCTCAATCCTCAGGCATCAATACTCAATCTTCAATACTCAATCCTCAATCCTCAATCCTCAATCCTCAATCCTCAAAGCTCAATCCTCAATCCTCAATATTCAATCATCAATACTCAATCTTCAATGCTCAATCCTCAATCCTCAATACTCACTCCTCAATCCTCAATCCTCAGTATTCAATCATCAATAATCAATCTTCAAACCTCAATCTTCAATCCTCAATTCTCAATCTTCAATCCTCAATCCTCAATCCTCAATCCTCAATCCTCAATCCTCAGGCATCAATACTCAATCTACAATATTCAATCCTCAATGCTTAATCCTCAATCCACAGTCCTCAACCTTCAATACTCAATACTCAATCTTCAATCCTCAGTCCTCAATCATCAATCCTAAATTCTCAGTCGTCAATCCTCAGTCACCAATCCTCAATCTTCAATACTCAATCGCCAATCCTTAGTCCTCAATCCTCAATCCTCAATCCTCGTTCCTCAAACCTCAATCCTCAACCCTCAGACTTCATCCTCAATCCTCAATACTTAATTCTCAATCCTCAATCCTTAATCCTCAGACCTCAAACGTCAATATTCAACCCTCAGTCCTCGTCCTCAATACACAACCCTCAATCCTCAGTCCTCAATATTCAATCATCAATATTCAATCTTCAATCCTCAATTCTCAATCCTCAATCCTCAATCCTCAATCCTCAATCTTCAACCCTGAATCCTCAATCCTCAATACTCAATCCTCAATCTTCAATCCTCAATACTCAATCTTCAATCCTCAATCGTCAATCCTCAATCCTCAATATTCAATCCTCAACACTCAATCTTCAATCCTCAATCCTCAATCCTCAGTCCTCAATCCTCATTCTTCAATCCTCAATACCCAATCCTCAATCTTCAATCCTCAATCCTCAATCCTCAATCCTAATTCCTCAATCCTCATTCTTCAATCCTCAATACCCAATCCTCAATTTCAATCCTCAATCCTCAATCCTCATTTCTCAATCCTCAATCCTCAACCCTCAGCCCTCATCCTCCATCCTCAGTACTCAATCCTCTATCCTCAATCTTCAATCCTCAATACTCAATCTTCAATCCTCATTCCACAATCCTCAAACCTCAATCCTCAATCTTCAATCCTCAATACTCAATCTGCAATCCTCAATCCTCAAACCTCAATCCTCAATCCTCATTCCTCAATCCTCAATACCCAATCCTCAATCCTCAATCCTCAATCCTCAATCCTCAATATTCAATCATCAATACTCAATCTTCAATCCTCAATCTTCAATCCTCAATACTCAATCTTCAATCCTCAATCCTCAATCCTCAATCCACAAACCTCAATCCTCAATCCTCAATATTCAGTCATCAATACTCAATCTTCAATCCTCAATCCTCAAACCTCAATCCTCAATCCTCATTCTTCAATCCTAAGTACCCAATCCTCAATCTTCAATCCTCAATCCTCAATCCTCAACTCTCAATCCTCAATCCTTAATCCCCGGTCCTCAAACATCAATATTCAGCCCTGAGTCCTCGCCCACAATCCACAACCCTCAATCCGCAGTCCTCAATATTCAATCATCAATATTCAATCTTCAATCCTCAATCCTCAATCCTCAATCCTCAATCCTCAATCCTCAATCCTCAATCTTCAACCCTGAATCCTCAATCCTCAATACTCAATCCTCAATCTTCAATCCTCAATACTCAATCTACAATCCTCAATCCTCAATCCTCAATCCTCAATCCTCAATCTTCAATCCTCAACACTCAATCTTCAATACTCAATCCTCAATCCTCAATCCTCAATCCTCATTCTTCAATCCTCAATACCCAATCCTCAATCTTCAATCCTCAATCCTCAATCCTCAATCCTAATTCCTCAATCCTCATTCTTCAATCCTCAATACCCAATCCTCAATTTCAATCCTCAATCCTCAATCCTCATTTCTCAATCCTCAATCCTCAACCCTCAGCCCTCATCCTCCATCCTCAGTACTCAATCCTCTATCCTCAATCTTCAATCCTCAATACTCAATCTTCAATCCTCATTCCTCAATCCTCAATCCTCAATCCTCAATCTTCAATCCTCAATACTCAATCATCAATACTCAATCTTCAATCCTCAATCCTCAATCCTCAATTCTCAATCCTCAGTCCTCAATCCTCAATCCTCAATCCTCAATCCTCAATCCTCAATCCTCAATCCTCAATCTTCAACCCTGAATCCTCAATCCACAATACTCAATCCTGAATCTCCAATCCTCAATTCTCAATCCTCAATCCTCAATCCTCAATCCTCAATCCTCAATCCTCAATCCTCAATTCACAATCCTCAAGCTTCTATACTCAATAACCAATGTCCAATCCTAGATCCCCAATCCTCAATCCTCAATCCTCAATCTTCAACCCTGAATCCTCAATCCTCAATACTCAATCCTCAATCTTCAATCCTCAATCCTCAATCCTCAATTCTCAATCCTCAATCCTTAATCCCCGGACCTCAAACATCAATATTCAGCCCTGAGTCCTCGCCCACAAACTACAACCCTCAATCCGCAGTCCTCAATATTCAATCATCAATATTCAATCTTCAATTCTCAATCCTCAATCCTCAATCCTCAATCCTCAATCCTCAATCTTCAACACTGAATCCTCAATACTCAATCCTCAATCTTCAATCCTCAATACTCAATCTTCAATCCTCAATCCTCAATCCTCAATCCACAATCCTCAAGCTTCTATACTCAATAATCAATCTCCAATCCTAGATCGTCAATCCTCAATCCTCAATCCTCAATCTTCAACCCTGAATCCTCAATCATCAATACTCAATCCTCAATCTTCAATCCTCAATACTCAATCTTCAATCCTCAATCCTCAATCCTCAATCCTCAGTCCTCAATCTTCAACCCTCAACACTCAATCTTCAATCCTCAATCCTCAATCCTCAATCCTCAATCCTCAGGCATCAATACTCAATCTTCAATGCTCAATCCTCAATCCTCAATCCTCAATCCTCATTCCCCAACCCTCAATCCTCATTCCTCAAACCTCAATCCTCAACCCTCAGTCCTCATACTCAATTCTCAATTCTCAATCCTCAATCCTCAATCCTCAATCTTCAATCCTCAATAATCAATCTCCAATCCTCAATCCTCAATCCTCGATCCTCAATCCTCATTCTTCAACCCTCAATACCCAATCCTCAATCTTCAATCCTCAATCCTCAATCCTCAATCCTAATTCCTCAATCCTCAATCTTCAATCCTCAATACTCAATCTTCAATCCTCAATCCTCAATCCTCAACCCTCAATCCTCAATCTTCAATCCTCAACACTCAATCTTCAATCCTCAATCCTCAATCCTCAATCCTCAATCCTCATTCTTCAACCCTCAATACCCAATCCTCAATCTTCAATCCTCAATCCTCAATCCTCAATCCTAATTCCTCAATCCTCATTCTTCAATCCTCAATACCCAATCCTCAATTTCAATCCTCAATCCTCAATCCTCATTTCTCAATTCTCAATCCTCAACCCTCAGCCCTCATCCTCCATCCTCAATCCTCAATCCACAATCCTCGATCTTCAATCCTCAATTCTCAATCTTCAATCCTCGATCCTCAATCATTAATCCTCAATCCTCAATCCTCAGGCATCAATACTCAAACTTCAATGCTCAATCCTCAATCCTCAATCCTCAATCCTCATTCCCCAACCCTCAGTCCTCATTCCTCAAACCTCAATCCTCAACCGTCAGTCCTCATACTCAATTCTCAATTCTCAATCCTCAATCCTCAATCCTCAATCTTCAATCCTCAATAGTCAATCTCCAATCCTCAATCCTCAATCCTCGATCCTCAATCCTCAGGCATCAATACTCAATCTTCAATACTCAATCCTCAATCCTCAATCCTCAATCCTCAATCCTCAATCCTCAAACCTCAATCCTCAATCCTCAATATTCAATCATCAATACTCAATCTTCGATCCTCAATCCTCAATCCTCAATCCTCAATCCTCAATCCTCAATCCTCAATCCTCAATCCTCAATCCTCAATCCTCAATCCACAATCCTCAGCCTTCAATACTCAATAATCAATTTCCAATCCTAGATCCTCTATCCTCAATCCTCAATCGTCAATCCTCAATCCTCATTCTTCAATCCTCAATATTCAATCATCAATACTCAATCTTCAATCCTCAATCCTCAATCCTCAATCCTCAATCCTCAATCCTCAATCCTCAATATTCAATCATCAATACGCAATCTACAACCCTCAACCTTCAATCCTCAATAGTCAATCTTCAATCCTCAATCCTCAATCCTCAATCCTCTATCCTCAATCCTCAATCCTCAGTTATCAATACTCAATCTACAATATTCAATCCTCAATCCTTAATCCTCAATCCACAATCCTCAACCTTCAATACTCAATACTCAATCTTCAATCCTCAGACCTCAATCCTCAATCTTCATTCTTCAATCCTAAATACCCAATCCTCAATCTTCAATCCGCAATCCTCAATCCTCAATCCTCAATACCCAATCCTCAATCTTCAATCCTCAATCCTCAATACTCAATTCTCAATCCTGAATCCTTAATCCTCAGACCTCAAACGTCAATATTCAACCCTCAGTCCTCGTCCTCAATCCACAACCCTCAATCCTCAGTCCTCAATATTCAATCATCAATATTCAATCTTGAATCCTCAATCCTCAATCCTCAATCCTCAATCCTCAATCCTCAATCTTCAACCCTGAATCCTCAATCCTCAATACTCAATCCTCAATCTTCAATCCTCAATACTCAATCTTCAATCCTCAATCCTCAATCCTCAATCCTCAATATTCAATCATCAATACTCAATCTTCAATCCTCAATCCTCAATCCTCAATTCTCAATCCTCAATCCTCAATCCTCAATCCTCAATCCTCAATCCTCAATCCACAATCCTCAACCTTCTATACTCAATAATCAATCTCCAATCCTAGATCCTCAATCCTCAATCCTCAATCCTCAATCTTCAACCCTGAATCCTCAATCCTCAATACTCAATACTCAATCTTCAATCCTCGATACTCAATTTCAATCCTCAATCCTCAATCCTCTATCCTCAATCCTCAATCTTCAACCCTCAACACTCAATCCTCAATCCTCAATCCTCAATCCTCAATCCTCAACCCTCAATCTTCAATCCTCATTACTAATCTTCAATCCTCAATCCTCAATCCTCAATCCTCAATCCTCATTCTTCAATCCTCAATACCCAATCCTCAATCTTCAATCCTCAATCCTCAATCCTAATTCCTCAATCCTCATTCTTCAATCCTCAATACACAATCCTCAATTTCAATCCTCAATCCTCAATCCTCATTTCTCAATCCTCAATCCTCAACCCTCAGCCCTCATCCTCCATCCTCAATCCTCAATCCTCAATCCTCCATCTTCAATCCTCAATTCTCAATCTTCAATCCTCGATCCTCAATCATCAATCCTCTATCCTCAATCCTCAGGCATCAATACTCAATCCTCAATGCTCAATCCTCAATCCTCAATCCTCAATCCTCATTCCCCAACCCTCAATCCTCATTCCTCAAACCTCAATCCTCAACTCTCAGTCCTCATACTCAATTCTCAATTCTCTATCCTCAATCCTCAATCCTCAATCTTCAATCCTCAATAATCAATCTCCAATCCTCAATCCTCAATCCTCGATCCTCAATCCTCAGGCATCAATACTCAATCTTCAATACTCAATCCTCAATCCTCAATCCTCAATCCTCAATCCTCAAAGCTCAATCCTCAATCCTCAATATTCAATCATCAATACTCAATCTTCAATGCTCAATCCTCAATCCTCAATACTCACTCCTCAATCCTCAATCCTCAGTATTCAATCATCAATAATCAATCTTCAAACCTCAATCTTCAATCCTCAATTCTCAATCTTCAATCCTCAATCCTCAATCCTCAATCCTCAATCCTCAATCCTCAGGCATCAATACTCAATCTACAATATTCAATCCTCAATGCTTAATCCTCAATCCACAGTCCTCATTCTTCAATCCTCAATACCCAATCCTCAATCTTCAATCCTCAATCCTCAATCCTCAATCCTAATTCCTCAATCCTCATTCTTCAATCCTCAATACCCAATCCTCAATTTCAATCCTCAATCCTCAATCCTCATTTCTCAATCCTCAATCCTCAACCCTCAGCCCTCATCCTCCATCCTCAGTAGTCAATCCTCTATCCTCAATCTTCAATCCTCAATACTCAATCTTCAATCCTCATTCCTCAATCCTCAATCCTCAATCCTCAATCTTCAATCCTCAATACTCAATCATCAATACTCAATCTTCAATCCTCAATCCTCAATCCTCAATTCTCAATCCTCAGTCCTCAATCCTCAATCCTCAATCCTCAATCCTCAATCCTCAATCCTCAATCCTCAATCCTCAATCTTCAACCCTGAATCCTCAATCCACAATACTCAATCCTGAATCTCCAATCCTCAATTCTCAATCCTCAATCCTCAATCCTCAATCCTCAATCCTCAATCCTCAATCCTCAATTCACAATCCTCAAGCTTCTATACTCAATAACCAATCTCCAATCCTAGATCCCCAATCCTCAATCCTCAATCCTCAATCTTCAACCCTGAATCCTCAATCCTCAATACTCAATCCTCAATCTTCAATCCTCAATCCTCAATCCTCAATTCTCAATCCTCAATCCTTAATCCCCGGACCTCAAACATCAATATTCAGCCCTGAGTCCTCGCCCACAAACCACAACCCTCAATCCGCAGTCCTCAATATTCAATCATCAATATTCAATCTTCAATTCTCAATCCTCAATCCTCAATCCTCAATCCTCAATCCTCAATCTTCAACACTGAATCCTCAATACTCAATCCTCAATCTTCAATCCTCAATACTCAATCTTCAATCCTCAATCCTCAATCCTCAATCCACAATCCTCAAGCTTCTATACTCAATAATCAATCTCCAATCCTAGATCGTCAATCCTCAATCCTCAATCCTCAATCTTCAACCCTGAATCCTCAATCATCAATACTCAATCCTCAATCTTCAATCCTCAATACTCAATCCTCAATCCTCAATCCTCAATCCTCAATCCTCAGTCCTCAATCTTCAACCCTCAACACTCAATCTTCAATCCTCAATCCTCAATCCTCAATCCTCAATCCTCAGGCATCAATACTCAATCTTCAATGCTCAATCCTCAATCCTCAATCCTCAATCCTCATTCCCCAACCCTCAATCCTCATTCCTCAAACCTCAATCCTCAACCCTCAGTCCTCATACTCAATTCTCAATTCTCAATCCTCAATCCTCAATCCTCAATCTTCAATCCTCAATAATCAATCTCCAATCCTCAATCCTCAATCCTCGATCCTCAATCCTCAGGCATCAATACTCAATCTTCAATACTCAATCCTCAACCCTCAATCCTCAATCCTCAATCCTCAAACCTCAATCCTCAATCCTCAATATTCAATCATCAACACTCAATCTTCAATCCTCAATCCTCAATCCTCAATCCTCAATCCTCAATCCTCAATCCTCAATACTCAATCCTCAATCCTCAATCCTCAATCCTCAATCCTCATTCCTCAATCCTCAATACACAATCCTCAATCTTCAATCCTCAAACATCAATCCTCAATTCTCAATCCTCAATCCTCAGTCCTCAGTCGTCGAATCTCAATCCCCGACGCTTAGCACGCATCCTCAATCCTCAGTCCTCAATCCTCAATCCTCAAACCTAAATCCTCTACCGTCAGTCCTCGTCCTCAATCCTCAAACCTCAATCCCCAGTCCTCAATATTCAATCAGCAATACTCAATCTTCAATCCTCAATCCTCAATCCTCAATCCTCAATCCTCAATCCTCAATCCTCAATATTCAATCATCAATACTCAATCTTCAACCCTCAATCTTCAATCCTCAGTACTCAATCTTCCATCCTCAATCGTCAATCCTCAATCCTCAATCCTCAATCCTCAGGCATCAATACTCAATCTACAATATTCAATCCTCAATCCTTAATCCTCAATCCACAATCCTCAACCTTCAATACTCAATACTCAATCTTCAATCCTCATTCCTCAATCCTCAATCCTCAATCCTCAATCTTCAATCCTCAATACTCAATCATCAATACTCAATCTTCAATCCTCAATCCTCAATCCTCAATTCTCAATCCTCAGTCCTCAATCCTCAATCCTCAATCCTCAATCCTCAATCCTCAATCCTCAATCCTCAATCTTCAACCCTGAATCCTCAATCCACAATACTCAATCCTGAATCTCCAATCCTCAATTCTCAATCCTCAATCCTCAATCCTCAATCCTCAATCCTCAATCCTCAATCCTCAATTCACAATCCTCAAGCTTCTATACTCAATAACCAATCTCCAATCCTAGATCCCCAATCCTCAATCCTCAATCCTCAATCTTCAACCCTGAATCCTCAATCCTCAATACTCAATCCTCAATCTTCAATCCTCAATCCTCAATCCTCAATTCTCAATCCTCAATCCTTAATCCCCGGACCTCAAACATCAATATTCAGCCCTGAGTCCTCGCCCACAAACCACAACCCTCAATCCGCAGTCCTCAATATTCAATCATCAATATTCAATCTTCAATTCTCAATCCTCAATCCTCAATCCTCAATCCTCAATCCTCAATCTTCAACACTGAATCCTCAATACTCAATCCTCAATCTTCAATCCTCAATACTCAATCTTCAATCCTCAATCCTCAATCCTCAATCCACAATCCTCAAGCTTCTATACTCAATAATCAATCTCCAATCCTAGATCGTCAATCCTCAATCCTCAATCGTCAATCTTCAACCCTGAATCCTCAATCATCAATACTCAATCCTCAATCTTCAATCCTCAATACTCAATCTTCAATCCTCAATCCTCAATCCTCAATCCTCAGTCCTCAATCTTCAACCCTCAACACTCAATCTTCAATCCTCAATCCTCAACCCTCAATCCTCAATCCTCAGGCATCAATACTCAATCTTCAATGCTCAATCCTCAATCCTCAATCCTCAATCCTCATTCCCCAACCCTCAATCCTCATTCCTCAAACCTCAATCCTCAACCCTCAGTCCTCATACTCAATTCTCAATTCTCAATCCTCAATCCTCAATCCTCAATCTTCAATCCTCAATAATCAATCTCCAATCCTCAATCCTCAATCCTCGATCCTCAATCCTCAGGCATCAATACTCAATCTTCAATACTCAATCCTCAACCCTCAATCCTCAATCCTCAATCCTCAAACCTCAATCCTCAATCCTCAATATTCAATCATCAACACTCAATCTTCAATCCTCAATCCTCAATCCTCAATCCTCAATCCTCAATCCTCAATCCTCAATACTCAATCCTCAATCCTCAATCCTCAATCCTCAATCCTCATTCCTCAATCCTCAATACACAATCCTCAATCTTCAATCCTCAAACATCAATCCTCAATTCTCAATCCTCAATCCTCAGTCCTCAGTCGTCGAATCTCAATCCCCGACGCTTAGCACGCATCCTCAATCCTCAGTCCTCAATCCTCAATCCTCAAACCTAAATCCTCTACCGTCAGTCCTCGTCCTCAATCCTCAAACCTCAATCCCCAGTCCTCAATATTCAATCAGCAATACTCAATCTTCAATCCTCAATCCTCAATCCTCAATCCTCAATCCTCAATCCTCAATCCTCAATATTCAATCATCAATACTCAATCTTCAACCCTCAATCTTCAATCCTCAGTACTCAATCTTCCATCCTCAATCGTCAATCCTCAATCCTCAATCCTCAATCCTCAGGCATCAATACTCAATCTACAATATTCAATCCTCAATCCTTAATCCTCAATCCACAATCCTCAACCTTCAATACTCAATACTCAATCTTCAATCCTCAATCCTCAATCCTCAATCCTCAATCCTCAATCCTCAATCCTCAATATTCAATCCTCAATACTCAACCTTCAATCATCAATCCTCAATCCTCAATTCTCAGTCGTCAATCCTCAGCCATCATTCCTCAATCTTCAATACTCAATCGTCAATCCTTAGTCCTCAATCCTCAATCCTCAATCCTCGTTCCTCAAACCTCAATCCTCAACCCTCAGACTTCATCCTCAATCCTCAAACCTCAATCCTCAATCCTCAATACTCAATTCTCAATACTCAATCATTAATCCTCAGACCTCAAACGTCAATATTCAACCCTCAGTCCTCGTCCTCAATCCACAACCCTCAATCCTCAGTCCTCAATATTCAATCATCAATATTCAATCTTCAATCCTCAATCCTCAATCCTCAATCCTCAATCCTCAATCCTCAATCTTCAACCCTGAATCCTCAATCCTCAATACTCAATCCTCAATCTTCAATCCTCAATACTCAATCTTCAATCCTCAATCCTCAATCCTCAATCCTCAATATTCAATCATCAATACTCAATCTTCAATCCTCAATCCTCAATCCTCAATTCTCAATTCTGAATCCTCAATCCTCAATCCTCAATCCTCAATCCTCAATCCACAATCCTCAAGCTTCTATACTCAATAATCAATCTCCAATCCTAGATCCTCAATCCTCAATCCTCAATCCTCAATCCTCAATCCTCAATCCTCAATATTCAATCATCAATACTCAATCTTCAAACCTCAATCTTCAATCCTCAATTCTCAATCTTCAATCATCGATCCTCAATCATCAATCCTCAATCCTCGATCCTCAATCCTCAATCCTCAATCCTCAATGCACAATCCTCAGCCTTCAATACTCAATAATCAATTTCCAATCCTAGATCCTCAATCCTCAATCCTCAATCCTCAATCCTCAATCCTCATTCTTCAATCCTCAATATTCAATCATCAATACTCAATCTTCAATCCTCAATCCTCAAACCTCAATCCTCAATCCTCAAACCTCATTCCTCAAACCTCAATCCTCAACCCTCAGTCCTCATACTCAATTCTCAATTCTCAATACTCAATCCTCAATCCTCAATCTTCAATCCTCAATAGTCAATCTCCAATCCTCAATCCTCAATCCTCGATCCTGAATCCTCAGGCATCAATACTCAATCTTCAATACTCAATCCTCAATCCTCAATCCTCAATCCTCAATCCTCAAACCTCAATCCTCAATCCTCAATATTCAATCATCAATACTCAATCTTCGATCCTCCATCCTCAATCCTCAATCCTCAATCCTCAATCCTCAATCCTCAATCCTCAATCCTCAATCCTCAATCCTCAATGCACAATCCTCAGCCTTCAATACTCAATAATCAATTTCCAATCCTAGATCCTCAATCCTCAATCCTCAATCCTCAATCCTCAATCCTCATTCTTCAATCCTCAATATTCAATCATCAATACTCAATCTTCAATCCTCAATCCTCAAACCTCAATCCTCAATCCTCAAACCTCAATCCTCAATCCTCAATATTCAATCATCAATACTCAATCTTCGATCCTCAATCCTCAATCCTCAATCCTCAATCCTCAATCCTCAATCCTCAATCCTCAATCCTCAATCCTCAATCCTCAATCCTCAATCCTCAATCCACAATCCTCAGCCTTCAATACTCAATAATCAATTTCCAATCCTAGATCCTCAATCCTCAATCCTCAATCCTCAATCCTCAATCCTCATTCTTCAATCCTCAATATTCAATCATCAATACTCAATCTTCAATCCTCAATCCTCAATCCTCAATCCTCAATCCTCAATCCTCAATCCTCAATATTCAATCATCAATACGCAATCTTCAACCCTCAATCTTCAATCCTCAATAGTCAATCTTCAATCCTCAATCCTCAATACTCGATCCTCAATCCTCAGGTATCAATACTCAATCTACAATATTCAATCCTCAATCCTTAATCCTCAATCCACAATCCTCAACCTTCAATACTCAATACTCAATCTTCAATCCTCAATCCTCAATCCTCAATCCTCAATCCTCAATCCTCAATCCTCAATATTCAATCCTCAATACTCAACCTTCAATCATCAATCCTCAATCCTCAATTCTCAGTCGTCAATCCTCAGCCATCATTCCTCAATCTTCAATACTCAATCGTCAATCCTTAGTCCTCAATCCTCAATCCTCAATCCTCGTTCCTCAAACCTCAATCCTCAACCCTCAGACTTCATCCTCAATCCTCAAACCTCAATCCTCAATCCTCAATATTCAATCATCAATACTCAATCTTCAATCCTCAATCCTAAAACCTCAATCCTCAATCCTCATTCTTCAATACTAAACACCCAATCCTCAATCCTCAATCCTCAATCCTCAATCCTCAATCCTCAATCTTCAACCCTGAATCCTCAATCCTCAATACTCAATCCTCAATCTTCAATCCTCAATACTCAATCTTCAATCCTCAATCCTCAATCCTCAATCCTCAATATTCAATCATCAATACTCAATCTTCAATCCTCAATCCTCAATCCTCAATCCTCAATCCTCAATCCTCAATCCTCAATCCTTAATCCTCAATCCTCAATCCTCAATCCTCAATCCTCAATCCTCAATCCTCAATCCTCAATCCGCAATATTCAATCCTCAATACTCAATCTTCAATCAGCAATCCTCAATCCTCAATTCTCAGTCGTCAATCCTCAGTCATCAATCCTCAATCTTCAATACTCAATCGTCAATCCTTAGTCCTCAATCCTCAACCTCAATCCTCGTTCCTCAAACCTCAATCCTCAACCCTCAGTCTTCATCCTCAATCCTCAAACCTCAATCCTCAATCCTCAATATTCAATCATCAATACTCAATCTTCAATCCTCAATCCTCAAACCTCAATCCTCAATCCTCATTCTTCAATCCTAAATACCCAATCCTCAATCTTCAATCCTCAATCCTCAATCCTCAATTCTCAATCCTCAGACCTCAAACATAAATATTCAATCCTCTTCCTCAATACACAACCCTCAATCCTCAGTCCTCAATATTCAATCATCAATATTCAATCATCAATATTCAATCTTCAATCCTCAATCCTCAATCCTCAATCCTCAATCCTCAATCCTCAATCTTCAACCCTGAATCCTCAATCCTCAATACTGAATCCTCAATCTTCAATCCTCAATACTCAATCTTCAATCCTCAATCCTCAATCCTCAATCCTCAATCTTCAATCCTCAACACTCAATCTTCAATCCTCAATCCTCTATCCTCAATCCTCAATCCTCATTCTTCTATCCTCAATACCCAACCCTCAATCTTCAATCCTCAATCCTCAATCCTCAATCCCAATTCCTCAACCCTCATTCTTCAATCGTCAATACCCAATCCTCAATTTCAATCCTCAATCCGCAATCCTCATTTCTCAATCCTCAATCCTCAGCCCTCAGCCATCATCCTCCATCCTCAGTACACAATACTCTATCCTCAATCTTCAATCCTCAATACTCAATCCTCAACCTTCTATCCTCAACACTCAATCTGCAATCCTCAATCCTCAAACCTCAATCCTCAATCCTCATTCCTCAATCCTCAATACCCAATCCTCAATCCTCAATCCTCAATCCTCAATTCTCAATCTTCAATCCTCGATCCTCAATCATCAATCCTCAATCCTCAATCCTCAGGCATCAATACTCAATCTTCAATGCTCAATCCTCAATCCTCAATCATCATTACCCAACACTCAATCCTCATTCCTCAAACCTCAATCCTCAACCTTCAGTCCTCATACTCAATTCTCAATTCTCAATCCTCAATCCTCAATCCTCAATCTTCAATCCTCAATAATGAATCTCCAATCCTCAATCCTCAATCCTCAATCCTCAAACCTCAATCCTCAATCCTCAATATTCAATCATCAATACTCAATCTTCGATCCTCAATCCTCAATCCTCAATCCTCAATCCTCAATCCTCAATCCTCAATCCTCAATCCTCAATCCTCAATCCTCAATCCTCAATCCACAATCCTCAGCCTTCAATACTCAATAATCAATTTCCAATCCTAGATCCCCTATCCTCAATCCTCAATCGTCAATCCTCAATCCTCATTCTTCAATCCTCAATATTCAATCATCAATACTCAATCTTCAATCCTCAATCCTCAATCCTCAATCCTCAATCCTCAATCCTCAATATTTAATCATCAATACGCAATCTTCAACCCTCAATCTTCAATCCTCAATAGTCAATCTTCAATCCTCAATCCTCATTCTTCTATCCTCAATACCCAACCCTCAATCTTCAATCCTCAATCCTCAATCCTCAATCCCAATTCCTCAAACCTCATTCTTCAATCGTCAATACCCAATCCTCAATTTCAATCCTCAATCCGCAATCCTCATTTCTCAATCCTCAATCCTCAGCCCTCAGCCATCATCCTCCATCCTCAGTACACAATACTCTATCCTCAATCTTCAATCCTCAATACTCAATCTTCAATCCTCAATCCTCAATCCTCAATCCCAATTCCTCAACCCTCATTCTTCAATCGTCAATACCCAATCATACCCAATCCTCAATTTCAATCCTCAATCCGCAATCCTCATTTCTCAATCCTCAATCCTCAGCCCTCAGCCATCATCCTCCATCCTCAGTACACAATACTCTATCCTCAATCTTCAATCCTCAATACTCAGCCTTCAATCGTCATTCCTCAATCCTCAGTCCTCAATCTCCTCAACCTTCTATCCTCAACACTCAATCTGCAATCCTCAATCCTCAAACCTCAATCCTCAATCCTCATTCCTCAATCCTCAATACCCAATCCTCAATCCTCAATCCTCAATCCTCAATCCTCGATTCTCAATCTTCAATCCTCGATCCTCAATCATCAATCCACAATCCTCAATCCTCAGGCATCAATACTCAACCTTCAATGCTCAATCCTCAATCCTCAATCATCATTACCCAACACTCAATCCTCATTCCTCAAACCTCAATCCTCAACCTTCAGTCCTCATACTCAATTCTCAATTCTCAATCCTCCAATCCTCAATCCTCAATCTTCAATCCTCAATAATGAATCTCCAATCCTCAATCCTCAATTCTCGATACTCAATCCTCAGGCATCAATCCTCAATCCTCAATCCTCAATCCTCAGGCATCAATACTCAATCTACAATATTCAACCCACAATCCTTAATCCTCAATCCACAATCCTCAACCTTCAATACTCAATACTCAATCTTCAATCCTCAATCCTCAATCCTCAATCCTCAATCCTCAATCCTCAATCCTCAATATTCAATCCTCAATACTCAATCTTCAATCATCAATCCTCAATCCTCAATTCTCAGTCGTCAATCCTCAGTCATCAATCCTCAATCTTCAATACTCAATCGTCAATCCTTTGTCCTCAATCCTCAATCCTCAATCCTCGTTCCTCAAACCTCAATCCTCAACCCTCAGTCTTCATCCTCAATCCTCAAACCTCAATCCTCAACCCTCAATATTCAATCATCAATACTCAATCTTCAATCCTCAATCCTCAAACCTCAATCCTCAATCCTCATTCTTCAATCCTAAATACCCAATCCTCAATCTTCAATCCGCAATCCTCAATCCTCAATCCTCAATCCTCAATCCTCAATCTTCAACCCTGAATCCACAATCCTCAATACTCAATCCTCAATCTTCAATCCTCAATACTCAATCTTCAATCCTCAATCCTCAATCCTCAACCCTCAATCATCAATCTTCAATCCTCAACACTCAATCTTCAATCCTCAATCCTCAATCCTCAATCCTCAATCCTCATTCTTCAACCCTCAATACCCAATCCTCAATCTTCAATCCTCAATCCTCAATCCTCAATCCTAATTCCTCAATCCTCATTCTTCAATCCTCAATACCCAATCCTCAATTTCAATCCTCAATCCTCAATCCTCATTTTCTCAATCCTCAATCCTCAACCCTCAGCCCTCATCCTCCATCCTCAATCCTCAATCCACAATCCTCGATCTTCAATCCTCAATTCTCAATCTTCAATCCTCGATCCTCAATCATGAATCCTCAATCCTCAATCCTCAGGCATCAATACTCAAACTTCAATGCTCAATCCTCAATCCTCAATCCTCAATCCTCATTCCCCAACCTTCAATACTCAATACTCAATCTTCAATCCTCAGACCTCAATCCTCAATCTTCATTCTTCAATCCTAAATACCCAATCCTCAATCTTCAATCCGCAATCCTCAATCCTCAATCCTCAATACCCAATCCTCAATCTTCAATCCTCAATCCTCAATACTCAATTCTCAATCCTCAATCCTTAATCCTCAGACCTCAAACGTCAATATTCAACCCTCAGTCCTCGTCCTCAATCCACAACCCTCAATCCTCAGTCCTCAATATTCAATCATCAATATTCAATCTTCAATCCTCAATCCTCAATCCTCAATCCTCAATCCTCAATCCTCAATCTTCAACCCTGAATCCTCAATCCTCAATACTCAATCCTCAATCTTCAATCCTCAATACTCAATCTTCAATCCTCAATCCTCAATCCTCAATCCTCAATATTCAATCATCAATACTCAATCTTCAATCCTCAATCCTCAATCCTCAATTCTCAATCCTCAATCCTCAATCCTCAATCCTCAATCCTCAATCCACAATACTCAATCCTGAATCTCCAATCCTCAATTCTCAATCCTCAATCCTCAATCCTCAATCCTCAATCCTCAATCCTCAATCCTCAATTCACAATCCTCAAGCTTCTATACTCAATAACCAATCTCCAATCCTAGATCCCCAATCCTCAATCCTCAATCCTCAATCTTCAACCCTGAATCCTCAATCCTCAATACTCAATCCTCAATCTTCAATCCTCAATCCTCGATCCTCAATTCTCAATCCTCAATCCTTAATCCCCGGACCTCAAACATCAATATTCAGCCCTGAGTCCTCGCCCACAAACCACAACCCTCAATCCGCAGTCCTCAATATTCAATCATCAATATTCAATCTTCAATTCTCAATCCTCAATCCTCAATCCTCAATCCTCAATCCTCAATCTTCAACACTGAATCCTCAATCCTCAATACTCAATCCTCAATCTTCAATCCTCAATACTCAATCTTCAATCCTCAATCCTCAATCCTCAATCCACAATCCTCAAGCTTCTATACTCAATAATCAATCTCCAATCCTAGATCGTCAATCCTCAATCCTCAATCCTCAATCTTCAACCCTGAATCCTCAATCATCAATACTCAATCCTCAATCTTCAATCCTCAATACTCAATCTTCAATCCTCAATCCTCAATCCTCAATCCTCAGTCCTCAATCTTCAACCCTCAACACTCAATCTTCAATCCTCAATCCTCAATCCTCAATCCTCGATCCTCAGGCATCAATACTCAATCTTCAATGCTCAATCCTCAATCCTCAATCCTCAATCCTCATTCCCCAACCCTCAATCCTCATTCCTCAAACCTCAATCCTCAACCCTCAGTCCTCATACTCAATTCTCAATTCTCAATCCTCAATCCTCAATCCTCAATCTTCAATCCTCAATTATCAATCTCCAATCCTCAATCCTCAATCCTCGATCCTCAATCCTCAGGCATCAATACTCAATCTTCAATACTCAATCCTCAACCCTCAATCCTCAATCCTCAATCCTCAAACCTCAATCCTCAATCCTCAATATTCAATCATCAATACTCAATCTTCAATCCTCAATCCTCAATCCTCAATCCTCAATCCTCAATCCTCAATCCTCAATACTCAATCCTCAATCCTCAATCCTCAATCCTCAATCCTCATTCCTCAATCCTCAATACACAATCCTCAATCTTCAATCCTCAAACATCAATCCTCAATTCTCAATCCTCAATCCTCAGTCCTCAGTCGTCGAATCTCAATCCCCGACGCTTAGCACGCATCCTCAATCCTCAGTCCTCAATCCTCAATCCTCAAACCTAAATCCTCTACCGTCAGTCCTCGTCCTCAATCCTCAAACCTCAATCCCCAGTCCTCAATATTCAATCAGCAATACTCAATCTTCAATCCTCAATCCTCAATCCTCAATCCTCAATCCTCAATCCTCAATCCTCAATATTCAATCATCAATACTCAATCTTCAACCCTCAATCTTCAATCCTCAGTACTCAATCTTCCATCCTCAATCCTCAATCCTCAATCCTCAATCCTCAATCCTCAGGCATCAATACTCAATCTACAATATTCAATCCTCAATCCTTAATCCTCAATCCACAATCCTCAACCTTCAATACTCAATACTCAATCTTCAATCCTCAATCCTCAATCCTCAATCCTCAATCCTCAATCCTCAATCCGCAATATTCAATCCTCAATACTGAATCTTCGATCATCAATCCTCAATCCTCAATTCTCAGTCGTCAATCCTCAGCGATCATTCCTCAATCTTCAATACTCAATCGTCAATCCTTAGTCCTCAATCCTCAATCCTCAATCCTCGTTCCTCAAACCTCAATCCTCAACCCTCAGACTTCATCCTCAATCCTCAAACCTCAATCCTCAATCCTCAATATTCAATCATCAATACTCAATCTTCAATCCTCAATCCTAAAACCTCAATCCTCAGTCCTCATTCTTCAATCCTAAATACCCAATCCTCAATCTTCAATCCTCAATCCTCAATACTCAATTCTCAATCCTCAATCATTAATCCTCAGACCTCAAACGTCAATATTCAACCCTCAGTCCTCGTCCTCAATCCACAACCCTCAATCCTCAGTCCTCAATATTCAATCATCAATATTCAATATTCAATCCTCAATCCACAATCCTCAAGCTTCTATACTCAATAATCAATCTCCAATCCTAGATCCTCAATCCTCAATCCTCAATCCTCAATCCTCAATCCTCAATCCTCAATATTCAATCATCAATACTCAATCTTCAAACCTCAATCTTCAATCCTCAATTCTCAATCTTCAATCATCGATCCTCAATCATCAATCCTCAATCCTCGATCCTCAGGCATCAATACTCAACCTTCAATGCTCATTCCTCAATCCTCAATCCTCAATCCTCATTCCCCAACCCTCAGTCCTCATTCCTCAAACCTCAATCCTCAACCCTCAGTCCTCATACTCAATTCTCAATTCTCAATCCTCAATCCTCAATCCTCAATCTTCAATCCTCAATAGTCAATCTCCAATCCTCAATCCTCAATCCTCGATCCTGAATCCTCAGGCATCAATACTCAATCTTCAATACTCAATCCTCAATCCTCAATCCTCAATCCTCAATCCTCAAACCTCAATCCTCAATCCTCAATATTCAATCATCAATACTCAATCTTCGATCCTCCATCCTCAATCCTCAATCCTCAATCCTCAATCCTCAATCCTCAATCCTCAATCCTCAATCCTCAATCCTCAATGCACAATCCTCAGCCTTCAATACTCAATAATCAATTTCCAATCCTAGATCCTCAATCCTCAATCCTCAATCCTCAATCCTCAATCCTCATTCTTCAATCCTCAATATTCAATCATCAATACTCAATCTTCAATCCTCAATCCTCAAACCTCAATCCTCAATCCTCAAACCTCAATCCTCAATCCTCAATATTCAATCATCAATACTCAATCTTCGATCCTCAATCCTCAATCCTCAATCCTCAATCCTCAATCCTCAATCCTCAATCCTCAATCCTCAATCCTCAATCCTCAATCCTCAATCCTCAATCCACAATCCTCAGCCTTCAATACTCAATAATCAATTTCCAATCCTAGATCCTCAATCCTCAATCCTCAATCCTCAATCCTCAATCCTCATTCTTCAATCCTCAATATTCAATCATCAATACTCAATCTTCAATCCTCAATCCTCAATCCTCAATCCTCAATCCTCAATCCTCAATCCTCAATATTCAATCATCAATACGCAATCTTCAACCCTCAATCTTCAATCCTCAATAGTCAATCTTCAATCCTCAATCCTCAATCCTCGATCCTCAATCCTCAGGTATCAATACTCAGTCTACAATATTCAATCCTCAATCCTTAATCCTCAATCCACAATCCTCAACCTTCAATACTCAATACTCAATCTTCAATCCTCAATCCTCAATCCTCAATCCTCAATCCTCAATCCTCAATCCTCAATATTCAATCCTCAATACTCAACCTTCAATCATCAATCCTCAATCCTCAATTCTCAGTCGTCAATCCTCAGCCATCATTCCTCAATCTTCAATACTCAATCGTCAATCCTTAGTCCTCAATCCTCAATCCTCAATCCTCGTTCCTCAAACCTCAATCCTCAACCCTCAGACTTCATCCTCAATCCTCAAGCCTCAATCCTCAATCCTCAATATTCAATCATCAATACTCAATCTTCAATCCTCAATCCTAAAACCTCAATCCTCAATCCTCATTCTTCAATCCTAAATACCCAATCCTCAATCTTCAATCCTCAATCCTCAATACTCAATTCTCAATCCTCAATCCTTAATCCTCAGACCTCAAACGTCAATATTCAACCCTCAGTCCTCGTCCTCAATCCACAACCCTCAATCCTCAGTCCTCAATATTCAATCATCAATATTCAATCTTCAATCCTCAATCCTCAATCCTCTATCCTCAATCCTCAATCCTCAATCTTCAACCCTGAATCCTGAATCCTCAATACTCAATCCTCAATCTTCAATCCTCAATACTCAATCTTCAATCCTCAATCCTCAATCCTCAATCCTCAATATTCAATCATCAATACTGAATCTTCAATCCTCAATCCTCAATCCTCAATGCTCAATCCTGAATCCTCAATCCTCAATCCTCAATCCTCAATCCTCAATCCACAATCCTCAAGCTTCTATACTCAATAATCAATCTCCAATCCTAGATCCTCAATGCTCAATCCTCAATCCTCAATCCTCAATCCTCAATCCTCAATATTCAATCATCAATACTCAATCTTCAAACCTCAATCTTCAATCCTCAATACTCAATCTTCCATCCTCAATCCTCAATCCTCAATCCTCAATCCTCAAACCTCAATCCTCAATCCTCAATATTCAATCATCAATACTCAATCTTCAATCCTCAATCCTCAATCCTCAATCCTCACTCCTCAATCCTCAATCCTCAGTATTCAATCATCAATACTCAATCTTCAAACCTCAATCTTCAATCCTCAATTCTCAATCTTCAATCCTCAATCCTCAATCCTCAATCCTCAATCCTTAATCCTCAATCCACAATCCTCAACCTTCAATACTCAATACTCAATCTTCAATCCTCAATCCTCAATCATCAATCCTAAATTCTCAGTCGTCAATCCTCAGTCACCAATCCTCAATCTTCAATACTCAATCGTCAATCCTTAGTCCTCAATCCTCAATCCTCAATCCTCGTTCCTCAAACCTCAATCCTAAACCCTCAGACTTCATCCTCAATCCTCAAACCTCAATCCTCAATCCTCAATATTCAATCATCAATACTCAATCTTCAATCCTTAATCCTAAAACCTCAATCCTCAATCCTCATTCTTCAATCCTAAATACCCAATCCTCAATCTTCAATCCTCAATCCTCAATACTCAATTCTCAATCCTCAATCCTCAATCCTCAATCCTCAGTCCTCAATCTTCAACCCTCAACACTCAATCTTCAATCCTCAATCCTCAATCCTCAATCCTCAATCCTCAGGCATCAATACTCAATCTTCAATGCTCAATCCTCAATCCTCAATCCTCAATCCTCATTCCCCAACCCTCAATCCTCATTCCTCAAACCTCAATCCTCAACCCTCAGTCCTCATACTCAATTCTCAATTCTCAATCCTCAATCCTCAATCCTCAATCTTCAATCCTCAATAATCAATCTCCAATCCTCAATCCTCAATCCTCGATCCTCAATCCTCAGGCATCAATACTCAATCTTCAATACTCAATCCTCAACACTCAATCCTCAATCCTCAATCCTCAAACCTCAATCCTCAATCCTCAATCTTCAATCCTCAATCCTCAGTCCTCAGTCGTCGAATCTCAATCCCCGACGCTTAGCACGCATCCTCAATCCTCAGTCCTCAATCCTCAATCCTCAAACCTAAATCCTCTACCGTCAGTCCTCGTCCTCAATCCTCAAACCTCAATCCCCAGTCCTCAATATTCAATCAGCAATACTCAATCTTCAATCCTCAATCCTCAATCCTCAATCCTCAATCCTCAATCCTCAATCCTCAATATTCAATCATCAATACTCAATCTTCAACCCTCAATCTTCAATCCTCAGTACTCAATCTTCCATCCTCAATCCTCAATCCTCAATCCTCAATCCTCAATCCTCAGGCATCAATACTCAATCTACAATATTCAATCCTCAATCCTTAATCCTCAATCCACAATCCTCAACCTTCAATACTCAATACTCAATCTTCAATCCTCAATCCTCAATCCTCAATCCTCAATCCTCAATCCTCAATCCGCAATATTCAATCCTCAATACTGAATCTTCAATCATCAATCCTCAATCCTCAATTCTCAGTCGTCAATCCTCAGTCATCAATCCTCAATCTTCAATGCTCAATCGTCAATCCTTAGTCCTCAATCCTCAATCCTCAATCCTCGTTCCTCAAACCTCAATCCTCAACCCTCAGTCTTCATCCTCAATCCTCAAACCTCAATCCTCAATCCTCAATATTCAATCATCAATACTCAATCTTCAATCCCCAATCCTCAAACCTCAATCCTCAATCCTCATTCTTCAATCCTAAATTCCCAATCCTTAATCTTCAATCCTTAATCCTCAATCCTCAATTCTCAATCCTCAATCCTTAATCCTCAGATCTCAAACATCAATATTCAACCCTCAGTCCTCGTCCTCAATCCACAACCCTCAATCCTCAGTCCTCAATATTCAATCATCAATATTCAATCTTCATTCCTCAATCCTCAATCCTCAATCCTCAATCCTCAATCCTCAATCTTCAACCCTGAATCCTCAATCCTCAATACTCAATCCTCAATCTTCAATCCTCAATACTCAATCTTCAATCCTCAATCCTCAATCCTCAATCCTCAATCCTCAATCCTCAATCCACAATCCTCAACCTTCTATACTCAATAATCAATCTCCAATCCTAGATCCTCAATCCTCAATCCTCAATCCTCAATCTTCAACCCTGAAACCTCAATCCTCAATACTCAATCCTCAATCTTCAATCCTCAATACTCAATCTTCAATCCTCAATCCTCAATCGTCAATCCTGAATCCTCAATATTCAATCCTCAACACTCAATCTTCAATCCTCAATCCTCAATCCTCAGTCCTCAATCCTCATTCTTCAATCCTCAATACCCAATCCTCAATCTTCAATCCTCAATCCTCAATCCTCAATCCTAATTACTCAATCCTCATTCTTCAATCCTCAATACCCAATCCTCAATTTCAATCCTCAATCCTCAATCCTCATTTCTCAATCCCCAATCCTCAACCCTCAGCCCTCATCCTCCATCCTCAGTACTCAATCCTCTATCCTCAATCTTCAATCCTCAATACTCAATCTTCAATCCTCATTCCACAATCCTCAAACCTCAATCCTCAATCTTCAATCCTCAATACTCAATCTGCAATCCTCAATCCTCAAACCTCAATCCTCAATCCTCATTCCTCAATCCTCAATACCCAATCCTCAATCCTCAATCCTCAATCCTCAATCCTCAATATTCAATCATCAATACTCAATCTTCAATCCTCAATCTTCAATCCTCAATACTCAATCTTCAATCCTCAATCCTCAATCCTCAATCCACAAACCTCAAACCTCAATCCTCATTCTTCAATCCTAAGTACCCAATCCTCAATCTTCAATCCTCAATCCTCAATCCTCAACTCTCAATCCTCAATCCTTAATCCCCGGTCCTCAAACATCAATATTCAGCCCTGAGTCCTCGCCCACAAACCACAACCCTCAATCCGCAGTCCTCAATATTCAATCATCAATATTCAATCTTCAATCCTCAATCCTCAATCCTCAATCCTCAATCCTCAATCTTCAACACTGAATCCTCAATCCTCAATACTCAATCCTCAATCTTCAATCCTCAATACTCAATCTTCAATCCTCAATCCTCAATCCTCAATCCTCAATCCTCAATCTTCAATCCTCAGCACTCAATCTTCAATACTCAATCCTCAATCCTCAATCCTCAATCCTCATTCTTCAATCCTCAATACCCAATCCTCAATCTTCAATCCTCAATCCTCAATCCTCAATTCTAATTCCTCAATCCTCATCCTTCAATCCTCAATACCCAATCCTCAATTTCAATCCTCAATCCTCAATCCTCATTTCTCAATCCTCAATCCTCAACCCTCAGCCCTCATCCTCCAACCTCAGTACTCAATCCTCTATCCTCAATCTTCAATCCTCAATACTCAATATTCAATCCTCATTCCTCAATCCTCAATCCTCAATCCTCAATCTTCAATCCTCAATACTCAATCTGCAATCCTCGATCCTCAAACCTCAATCCTCAATCCTCATTCCTCAATCCTCAATACCCAATCCTCAATCCTCAATCCTCAATCCTCAATCCTCAATCCTCAATCCTCAATCTTCAACCCTGAATCCTCAATCCTCAATACTCAATCCTCAATCTCCAATCCTCAATTCTCAATCCTCAATCCTCAATCCTCAATCCTCAATCCTCAATCCTCAATCCTCAATCCACAATCCTCAAGCTTCTATACTCAATAATCAATCTCCAATCCTAGATCGTCAATCCTCAATCCTCAATCCTCAATCTTCAACCCTGAATCCTCAATCTTCAATACTCAATCCTCAATCTTCAATCCTCAATACTCAATCTTCAATCCTCAATCCTCAATCCTCAATCCTCAGTCCTCAATCTTCAACCGTCAACACTCAATCTTCAATCCTCAATCCTCAATCCTCAATCCTCAATCCTCAGGCATCAATACTCAATCTTCAATGCTCAATCCTCAATCCTCAATCCTCAATCCTCATTCCCCAACCCTCAATCCTCATTCCTCAAACCTCAATCCTCAACCCTCAGTCCTCATACTCAATTCTCAATTCTCAATCCTCAATCCTCAATCCTCAATCTTCAATCCTCAATAATCAATCTCCAATCCTCAATCCTCAATCCTCGATCCTCAATCCTCAGGCATCAATACTCAATCTTCAATACTCAATCCTCAACCCTCAATCCTCTATCCTCAAT
Source organism: Calliopsis andreniformis (assembly GCF_051401765.1). Lineage (NCBI taxonomy): Eukaryota > Metazoa > Arthropoda > Insecta > Hymenoptera > Andrenidae > Calliopsis > Calliopsis andreniformis. Next base: position 1,291,984 of record NW_027480473.1, on the reverse strand, counting down.
CCTCAAACCTCAATCCTCAATCCTCAATATTCAATCATCAATACTCAATCTTCAATCCTCAATCCTCAATCCTCAATCCTCAATCCTCAATCCTCAATCCTCAATACTCAATCCTCAATCCTCAATCCTCAATCCTCAATCCTCATTCCTCAATCCTCAATACACAATCCTCAATCTTCAATCCTCAAACATCAATCCTCAATTCTCAATCCTCAATCCTCAGTCCTCAGTCGTCGAATCTCAATCCCCGACGCTTAGCACGCATCCTCAATCCTCAGTCCTCAATCCTCAATCCTCAAACCTAAATCCTCTACCGTCAGTCCTCGTCCTCAATCCTCAAACCTCAATCCCCAGTCCTCAATATTCAATCAGCAATACTCAATCTTCAATCCTCAATCCTCAATCCTCAATCCTCAATCCTCAATCCTCAATCCTCAATATTCAATCATCAATACTCAATCTTCAACTCTCAATCTTCAATCCTCAGTACTCAATCTTCCATCCTCAATCCTCAATCCTCAATCCTCAATCCTCATTCTTCAATCCTCAATACCCAATCCTCAATCTTCAATCCTCAATCCTCAATCCTCAATCCTAATTCCTCAATCCTCATCCTTCAATCCTCAATACCCAGTCCTCAATTTCAATCCTCAATCCTCAATCCTCATTTCTCAATCCTCAATCCTCAACCCTCAGCCCTCATCCTCCATCCTCAGTACTCAATCCTCTATCCTCAATCTTCAATCCTCAATACTCAATATTCAATCCTCATTCCTCAATCCTCAATCCTCAATCCTCAATCCTCAATCTTCAATCCTCAATACTCAATCTGCAATCCTCAATCCTCAAACCTCAATCCTCAATCCTCATTCCTCAATCCTCAATACCCAATCCTCAATCCTCAATCCTCAATCCTCAATCCTCAATCCTCAATCCTCAATCTTCAACCCTGAATCCTCAATCCTCAATACTCAATCCTCAATCTCCAATCCTCAATTCTCAATCCTCAATCCTCAATCCTCAATCCTCAATCCTCAATCCTCAATCCTCAATCCACAATCCTCAAGCTTCTATACTCAATAATCAATCTCCAATCCTAGATCGTCAATCCTCAATCCTCAATCCTCAATCTTCAACCCTGAATCCTCAATCATCAATACTCAATCCTCAATCTTCAATCCTCAATACTCAATCTTCAATCCTCAATCCTCAATCCTCAATCCTCAGTCCTCAATCTTCAACCCTCAACACTCAATCTTCAATCCTCAATCCTCAATCCTCAATCCTCAATCCTCAGGCATCAATACTCAATCTTCAATGCTCAATCCTCAATCCTCAATCCTCAATCCTCATTCCCCAACCCTCAATCCTCATTCCTCAAACCTCAATCCTCAACCCTCAGTCCTCATACTCAATTCTCAATTCTCAATCCTCAATCCTCAATCCTCAATCTTCAATCCTCAATAATCAATCTCCAATCCTCAATCCTCAATCCTCGATCCTCAATCCTCAGGCATCAATACTCAATCTTCAATACTCAATCCTCAACCCTCAATCCTCAATCCTCAATCCTCAAACATCAATCCTCAATCCTCAATATTCAATCATCAATACTCAATCTTCAATCCTCAATCCTCAATCCTCAATCCTCAATCCTCAATCCTCAATCCTCAATACTCAATCCTCAATCCTCAATCCTCAATCCTCAATCCTCATTCCTCAATCCTCAATACACAATCCTCAATCTTCAATCCTCAAACATCAATCCTCAATTCTCAATCCTCAATCCTCAGTCCTCAGTCGTCGAATCTCAATCCCCGACGCTTAGCACGCATCCTCAATCCTCAGTCCTCAATCCTCAATCCTCAAACCTAAATCCTCTACCGTCAGTCCTCGTCCTCAATCCTCAAACCTCAATCCCCAGTCCTCAATATTCAATCAGCAATACTCAATCTTCAATCCTCAATCCTCAATCCTCAATCCTCAATCCTCAATCCTCAATCCTCAATATTCAATCATCAATACTCAATCTTCAACCCTCAATCTTCAATCCTCAGTACACAATCTTCCATCCTCAATCCTCAATCCTCAGTCCTCAATCCTCAATCCTCAGGCATCAATACTCAATCTACAATATTCAATCCTCAATCCTTAATCCTCCATCCACAATCCTCAACCTTCAATACTCAATACTCAATCTTCAATCCTCAATCCTCAATCCTCAATTCTCAATTCTGAATCCTCAGTCCTCAATCCTCGTTCCTCAAACCTCAATCCTAAACCCTCAGACTTCATCCTCAATCCTCAAACCTCAATCCTCAATCCTCAATATTCAATCATCAATACTCAATCTTCAATCCTTAATCCTAAAACCTCAATCCTCAAACCTCATTCTTCAATCCTAAATACCCAATCCTCAATCTTCAATCCTCAATCCTCAATACTCAATTCTCAATCCTCAATCCTCAATCCTCAATCCTCAGTCCTCAATCTTCAACCCTCAACACTCAATCTTCAATCCTCAATCCTCAATCCTCAATCCTCAATCCTCAGGCATCAATACTCAATCTTCAATACTCAATCCTCAATCCTCAATCCTCAATCCTCATTCCCCAACCCTCAATCCTCATTCCTCAAACCTCAATCCTCAACCCTCGGTCCTCATACTCAATTCTCAATTCTCAATCCTCAATCCTCAATCCTCAATCTTCAATCCTCAATAATCAATCTCCAATCCTCAATCCTCAATCATCGATCCTCAATCCTCAGGCATCAATACTCAATCTTCAATACTCAATCCTCAACCCTCAATCCTCAATCCTCAATCCTCAAACCTCAATCCTCAATCCTCAATATTCAATCATCAATACTCAATCTTCAATCCTCAATCCTCAATCCTCAATCCTCAATCCTCAATCCTCAATCCTCAATACTCAAACCTCAATCCTCAATCCTCAATCCTCAATCCTCATTCCTCAATCCTCAATACACAATCCTCAATCTTCAATCCTCAAACATCAATCCTCAATTCTCAATCCTCAATCCTCAGTCCTCAGTCGTCGAATCTCAATCCCCGACGCTTAGCACGCATCCTCAATCCTCAGTCCTCAATCCTCAATCCTCAAACCTAAATCCTCTACCGTCAGTCCTCGTCCTCAATCCTCAAACCTCAATCCCCAGTCCTCAATATTCAATCAGCAATACTCAATCTTCAATCCTCAATCCTCAATCCTCAATCCTCAATCCTCAATCCTCAATTTTCAACCCTGAATCCTCAATCCTCAATACTCAATCCTCCATCTTCAATCCTCAATACTCAATCTTCAATCCTCAATCCTCAATCGTCAACCCTCAATCCTCAATTTTCTATCCTCAACACTCAATCTTCAATCCTCAATCCTCAATCCTCAATCCTCAATCCTCATTCTTCAATCCTCAATACCCAATCCTCAATCTTCAATCCTCAATCCTCAATCGTCAATCCTAATTCCTCAATCCTCAGTCTTCAATCCTGAATACCCAATCCTCAATTTCAATCCTCAATCCTCAATCCTCATTTCTCAATCCTCAATCCTCAACCCTCAGCCCTCATCCTCCATCCTCAGTACTCAATCCTCTATCCTCAATCATCAATCCTAAATTCTCAGTCGTCAATCCTCAGTCACCAATCCTCAATCTTCAATACTCAATCGTCAATCCTTAGTCCTCAATCCTCAATCCTCAATCCGCGTTCCTCAAACCTCAATCCTAAACCCTCAGACTTCATCCTCAATCCTCAAACCTCAATCCTCAATCCTCAATATTCAATCATCAATACTCAATCTTCAATCCTTAATCCTAAAACCTCAATCCTCAATCCTCATTCTTCAATCCTAAATACCCAATCCTCAATCTTCAATCCTCAATCCTCAATACTCAATTCTCAATCCTCAATCCTCAATCCTCAATCCTCAGTCCTCAATCTTCAACCCTCAACACTCAATCTTCAATCCTCAATCCTCAATCCTCAATCCTCAATCCTCAGGCATCAATACTCAATCTTCAATGCTCAATCCTCAATCCTCAATCCTCAATCCTCATTCCCCAACCCTCAATCCTCATTCCTCAAACCTCAATCCTCAACCCTCAGTCCTCATACTCAATTCTCAATTCTCAATCCTCAATCCTCAATCCTCAATCTTCAATCCTCAATAATCAATCTCCAATCCTCAATCCTCAATCCTCGATCCTCAATCCTCAGGCATCAATACTCAATCTTCAATACTCAATCCTCAACACTCAATCCTCAATCCTCAATCCTCAAACCTCAATCCTCAATCCTCAATCTTCAATCCTCAATCCTCAGTCCTCAGTCGTCGAATCTCAATCCCCGACGCTTAGCACGCATCCTCAATCCTCAGTCCTCAATCCTCAATCCTCAAACCTAAATCCTCTACCGTCAGTCCTCGTCCTCAATCCTCAAACCTCAATCCCCAGTCCTCAATATTCAATCAGCAATACTCAATCTTCAATCCTCAATCCTCAATCCTCAATCCTCAATCCTCAATCCTCAATCCTCAATATTCAATCATCAATACTCAATCTTCAACCCTCAATCTTCAATCCTCAGTACTCAATCTTCCATCCTCAATCCTCAATCCTCAATCCTCAATCCTCAATCCTCAGGCATCAATACTCAATCTACAATATTCAATCCTCAATCCTTAATCCTCAATCCACAATCCTCAACCTTCAATACTCAATACTCAATCTTCAATCCTCAATCCTCAATCCTCAATCCTCAATCCTCAATCCTCAATCCGCAATATTCAATCCTCAATACTGAATCTTCAATCATCAATCCTCAATCCTCAATTCTCAGTCGTCAATCCTCAGTCATCAATCCTCAATCTTCAATGCTCAATCGTCAATCCTTAGTCCTCAATCCTCAATCCTCAATCCTCGTTCCTCAAACCTCAATCCTCAACCCTCAGTCTTCATCCTCAATCCTCAAACCTCAATCCTCAATCCTCAATATTCAATCATCAATACTCAATCTTCAATCCCCAATCCTCAAACCTCAATCCTCAATCCTCATTCTTCAATCCTAAATTCCCAATCCTTAATCTTCAATCCTTAATCCTCAATCCTCAATTCTCAATCCTCAATCCTTAATCCTCAGATCTCAAACATCAATATTCAACCCTCAGTCCTCGTCCTCAATCCACAACCCTCAATCCTCAGTCCTCAATATTCAATCATCAATATTCAATCTTCATTCCTCAATCCTCAATCCTCAATCCTCAATCCTCAATCCTCAATCTTCAACCCTGAATCCTCAATCCTCAATACTCAATCCTCAATCTTCAATCCTCAATACTCAATCTTCAATCCTCAATCCTCAATCCTCAATCCTCAATCCTCAATCCTCAATCCACAATCCTCAACCTTCTATACTCAATAATCAATCTCCAATCCTAGATCCTCAATCCTCAATCCTCAATCCTCAATCTTCAACCCTGAAACCTCAATCCTCAATACTCAATCCTCAATCTTCAATCCTCAATACTCAATCTTCAATCCTCAATCCTCAATCGTCAATCCTGAATCCTCAATATTCAATCCTCAACACTCAATCTTCAATCCTCAATCCTCAATCCTCAGTCCTCAATCCTCATTCTTCAATCCTCAATACCCAATCCTCAATCTTCAATCCTCAATCCTCAATCCTCAATCCTAATTACTCAATCCTCATTCTTCAATCCTCAATACCCAATCCTCAATTTCAATCCTCAATCCTCAATCCTCATTTCTCAATCCCCAATCCTCAACCCTCAGCCCTCATCCTCCATCCTCAGTACTCAATCCTCTATCCTCAATCTTCAATCCTCAATACTCAATCTTCAATCCTCATTCCACAATCCTCAAACCTCAATCCTCAATCTTCAATCCTCAATACTCAATCTGCAATCCTCAATCCTCAAACCTCAATCCTCAATCCTCATTCCTCAATCCTCAATACCCAATCCTCAATCCTCAATCCTCAATCCTCAATCCTCAATATTCAATCATCAATACTCAATCTTCAATCCTCAATCTTCAATCCTCAATACTCAATCTTCAATCCTCAATCCTCAATCCTCAATCCACAAACCTCAAACCTCAATCCTCATTCTTCAATCCTAAGTACCCAATCCTCAATCTTCAATCCTCAATCCTCAATCCTCAACTCTCAATCCTCAATCCTTAATCCCCGGTCCTCAAACATCAATATTCAGCCCTGAGTCCTCGCCCACAAACCACAACCCTCAATCCGCAGTCCTCAATATTCAATCATCAATATTCAATCTTCAATCCTCAATCCTCAATCCTCAATCCTCAATCCTCAATCTTCAACACTGAATCCTCAATCCTCAATACTCAATCCTCAATCTTCAATCCTCAATACTCAATCTTCAATCCTCAATCCTCAATCCTCAATCCTCAATCCTCAATCTTCAATCCTCAGCACTCAATCTTCAATACTCAATCCTCAATCCTCAATCCTCAATCCTCATTCTTCAATCCTCAATACCCAATCCTCAATCTTCAATCCTCAATCCTCAATCCTCAATTCTAATTCCTCAATCCTCATCCTTCAATCCTCAATACCCAATCCTCAATTTCAATCCTCAATCCTCAATCCTCATTTCTCAATCCTCAATCCTCAACCCTCAGCCCTCATCCTCCAACCTCAGTACTCAATCCTCTATCCTCAATCTTCAATCCTCAATACTCAATATTCAATCCTCATTCCTCAATCCTCAATCCTCAATCCTCAATCTTCAATCCTCAATACTCAATCTGCAATCCTCGATCCTCAAACCTCAATCCTCAATCCTCATTCCTCAATCCTCAATACCCAATCCTCAATCCTCAATCCTCAATCCTCAATCCTCAATCCTCAATCCTCAATCTTCAACCCTGAATCCTCAATCCTCAATACTCAATCCTCAATCTCCAATCCTCAATTCTCAATCCTCAATCCTCAATCCTCAATCCTCAATCCTCAATCCTCAATCCTCAATCCACAATCCTCAAGCTTCTATACTCATTCCTCAATCCTCAATACACAATCCTCAATCTTCAATCCTCAAACATCAATCCTCAATTCTCAATCCTCAATCCTCAGTCCTCAGTCGTCGAATCTCAATCCCCGACGCTTAGCACGCATCCTCAATCCTCAGTCCTCAATCCTCAATCCTCAAACCTAAATCCTCTACCGTCAGTCCTCGTCCTCAATCCTCAAACCTCAATCCCCAGTCCTCAATATTCAATCAGCAATACTCAATCTTCAATCCTCAATCCTCAATCCTCAATCCTCAATCCTCAATCCTCAATCCTCAATATTCAATCATCAATACTCAATCTTCAACTCTCAATCTTCAATCCTCAGTACTCAATCTTCCATCCTCAATCCTCAATCCTCAATCCTCAATCCTCATTCTTCAATCCTCAATACCCAATCCTCAATCTTCAATCCTCAATCCTCAATCCTCAATCCTAATTCCTCAATCCTCATCCTTCAATCCTCAATACCCAGTCCTCAATTTCAATCCTCAATCCTCAATCCTCATTTCTCAATCCTCAATCCTCAACCCTCAGCCCTCATCCTCCATCCTCAGTACTCAATCCTCTATCCTCAATCTTCAATCCTCAATACTCAATATTCAATCCTCATTCCTGAATCCTCAATCCTCAATCCTCAATCCTCAATCTTCAATCCTCAATACTCAATCTGCAATCCTCAATCCTCAAACCTCAATCCTCAATCCTCATTCCTCAATCCTCAATACCCAATCCTCAATCCTCAATCCTCAATCCTCAATCCTCAATCCTCAATCCTCAATCTTCAACCCTGAATCCTCAATCCTCAATACTCAATCCTCAATCTCCAATCCTCAATTCTCAATCCTCAATCCTCAATCCTCAATCCTCAATCCTCAATCCTCAATCCTCAATCCACAATCCTCAAGCTTCTATACTCAATAATCAATCTCCAATCCTAGATCGTCAATCCTCAATCCTCAATCCTCAATCTTCAACCCTGAATCCTCAATCATCAATACTCAATCCTCAATCTTCAATCCTCAATACTCAATCTTCAATCCTCAATCCTCAATCCTCAATCCTCAGTCCTCAATCTTCAACCCTCAACACTCAATCTTCAATCCTCAATCCTCAATCCTCAATCCTCAATCCTCAGGCATCAATACTCAATCTTCAATGCTCAATCCTCAATCCTCAATCCTCAATCCTCATTCCCCAACCCTCAATCCTCATTCCTCAAACCTCAATCCTCAACCCTCAGTCCTCATACTCAATTCTCAATTCTCAATCCTCAATCCTCAATCCTCAATCTTCAATCCTCAATAATCAATCTCCAATCCTCAATCCTCAATCCTCGATCCTCAATCCTCAGGCATCAATACTCAATCTTCAATACTCAATCCTCAACCCTCAATCCTCAATCCTCAATCCTCAAACATCAATCCTCAATCCTCAATATTCAATCATCAATACTCAATCTTCAATCCTCAATCCTCAATCCTCAATCCTCAATCCTCAATCCTCAATCCTCAATACTCAATCCTCAATCCTCAATCCTCAATCCTCAATCCTCATTCCTCAATCCTCAATACACAATCCTCAATCTTCAATCCTCAAACATCAATCCTCAATTCTCAATCCTCAATCCTCAGTCCTCAGTCGTCGAATCTCAATCCCCGACGCTTAGCACGCATCCTCAATCCTCAGTCCTCAATCCTCAATCCTCAAACCTAAATCCTCTACCGTCAGTCCTCGTCCTCAATCCTCAAACCTCAATCCCCAGTCCTCAATATTCAATCAGCAATACTCAATCTTCAATCCTCAATCCTCAATCCTCAATCCTCAATCCTCAATCCTCAATCCTCAATATTCAATCATCAATACTCAATCTTCAACCCTCAATCTTCAATCCTCAGTACACAATCTTCCATCCTCAATCCTCAATCCTCAGTCCTCAATCCTCAATCCTCAGGCATCAATACTCAATCTACAATATTCAATCCTCAATCCTTAATCCTCCATCCACAATCCTCAACCTTCAATACTCAATACTCAATCTTCAATCCTCAATCCTCAATCCTCAATTCTCAATTCTGAATCCTCAGTCCTCAATCCTCGTTCCTCAAACCTCAATCCTAAACCCTCAGACTTCATCCTCAATCCTCAAACCTCAATCCTCAATCCTCAATATTCAATCATCAATACTCAATCTTCAATCCTTAATCCTAAAACCTCAATCCTCAAACCTCATTCTTCAATCCTAAATACCCAATCCTCAATCTTCAATCCTCAATCCTCAATACTCAATTCTCAATCCTCAATCCTCAATCCTCAATCCTCAGTCCTCAATCTTCAACCCTCAACACTCAATCTTCAATCCTCAATCCTCAATCCTCAATCCTCAATCCTCAGGCATCAATACTCAATCTTCAATACTCAATCCTCAATCCTCAATCCTCAATCCTCATTCCCCAACCCTCAATCCTCATTCCTCAAACCTCAATCCTCAACCCTCGGTCCTCATACTCAATTCTCAATTCTCAATCCTCAATCCTCAATCCTCAATCTTCAATCCTCAATAATCAATCTCCAATCCTCAATCCTCAATCATCGATCCTCAATCCTCAGGCATCAATACTCAATCTTCAATACTCAATCCTCAACCCTCAATCCTCAATCCTCAATCCTCAAACCTCAATCCTCAATCCTCAATATTCAATCATCAATACTCAATCTTCAATCCTCAATCCTCAATCCTCAATCCTCAATCCTCAATCCTCAATCCTCAATACTCAAACCTCAATCCTCAATCCTCAATCCTCAATCCTCATTCCTCAATCCTCAATACACAATCCTCAATCTTCAATCCTCAAACATCAATCCTCAATTCTCAATCCTCAATCCTCAGTCCTCAGTCGTCGAATCTCAATCCCCGACGCTTAGCACGCATCCTCAATCCTCAGTCCTCAATCCTCAATCCTCAAACCTAAATCCTCTACCGTCAGTCCTCGTCCTCAATCCTCAAACCTCAATCCCCAGTCCTCAATATTCAATCAGCAATACTCAATCTTCAATCCTCAATCCTCAATCCTCAATCCTCAATCCTCAATCCTCAATCTTCAACCCTGAATCCTCAATCCTCAATACTCAATCCTCAATCTTCAATCCTCAATACTCAATCTTCAATCCTCAATCCTCAATCCTCAATCCTCAATCCTCAATCCACAATCCTCAACCTTCAATACTCAAAAATCAATCTCCAATCCTAGATCCTCAATCCTCAATCCTCAATCCTCATTCCTCAATCCTCAATACCCAATCCTCAATCTTCAATCCTCAAACATCAATCCTCAATTCTCAATCCTCAATCCTCAATCCTCAATCCTCAATCCTCATTCTTCAATCCTCAATACCCAATCCTCAATCCTCAATCCTCAATCCTCAATCCTCAATCCTCAGGTATCAATACTCAATCTACAATATTCAATCCTCAATCCTTAATCCTCAATCCACAATCCTCAACCTTCAATACTCAATACTCAATCTTCAATCCTCAATCCTCAATCCTCAATCCTCAATCCTCAATCCTCAACCCTCAATCCTCAATCCTCAATCCTCAATATTCAATCATCAGTACTCAATCTTCAACCCTCAATCTTCAATCCTCAGTACTCAATCTTCCACCCTCAATCCTCAATCCTCAATCCTCAATCCTCAATCCTCAGGCATCAATACTCAATCTACAATATTCAATCCTCAATCCTTAATCCTCAATCCACAATCCTCAACCTTCAATACTCAATACTCAATCTTCAATCCTCAATCCTCATTCCTCAAACCTCAATCCTCAACCCTCAGTCCTCATACTCAATTCTCAATTCTCAATCCTCAATCCTCAATCCTCAATCTTCAATCCTCAATAGTCAATCTCCAATCCTCAATCCTCAATCCTCGATCCTCAATCCTCAGGCATCAATACTCAATCTTCAATACTCAATCCTCAATCCTCAATCCTCAATCCTCAATCCTCAAACCTCAATCCTCAATCCTCAATATTCAATCATCAATACTCAATCTTCGATCCTCCATCCTCAATCCTCAATCCTCAATCCTCAATCCTCAATCCTCAATCCTCAATCCTCAATCCTCAATCCACAATCCTCAGCCTTCAATACTCAATAATCAATTTCCAATCCTAGATCCTCAATCCTCAATCCTCAATCCTCAATCTTCAACCCTGAATCCTCAATCCTCAATACTCAATCCTCAATCTTCAATCCTCAATACTCAATCTTCAATCCTCAATCCTCTATCCTCTATCCTCAATCCTCAATCTTCAACCCTCAACACTCAATCCTCAATCCTCAATCCTCAATCCTCAATCCTCAACCCTCAATCTTCAATCCTCATTACTAATCTTCAATCCTCAATCCTCAATCCTCAATCCTCAATCCTCATTCTTCAATCCTCAATACCCAATCCTCAATCTTCAATCCTCAATCCTTAATCCTCAATCCTAATTCCTCAATCCTCGTTCTTCAATCCTCAATACCCAATCCTCAATTTCAATCCTCAATCCTCAATCCTCATTTCTCAATCCTCAATCCTCAACCCTCAGCCCTCATCCTCCATCCTCAATCCTCAATCCTCAATCCTCAATCTTCAATCCTCAATTCTCAATCTTGAATCCTCGATCCTCAATCATCAATCCTCAATCCTCAAACCTCAGGCATCAATACTCAATCTTCAATGCTCAATCCTCAATCCTCAATCCTCAATCCTCATTCCCCAACCCTCAATCCTGATTCCTCAAACCTCAATCCTCAACCCTCAGTCCTCATACTCAATTCTCTATTCTCAATCCTCAATCCTCAGTCCTCAATCTTCAATCCTCAATAATCAATCTCCAATCCTCAATCCTCAATCCTCGATCCTCAATCCTCAGGCATCAATACTCAATCTTCAATACTCAATCCTCAATCCTCAATCCTCAATCCTCAATCCTCAAACCTCAATCCTCAATCCTCAATATTCAATCATCAATACTCAATCTTCAATCCTCAATCCTCAATCCTCAATCCTCACTCCTCAATCCTCAATCCTCAGTATTCAATCATCAATACTCAATCTTCAAACCTCAATCTTCAATCCTCAATTCTCAATCTTCAATCCTCAATACTCAATCCTCAAACCTCAATCCTTAATCCTCAATCCACAATCCTCAACCTTCAATACTCAATACTGAATCTTCAATCCTCAATCCTCAATCATCAATCCTAAATTCTCAGTCGTCAATCCTCAGTCACCAATCCTCAATCTTCAATACTCAATCGTCAATCCTTAGTCCTCAATCCTCAATCCTGAATCCTCGTTCCTCAAACCTCAATCCTAAACCCTCAGACTTCATCCTCAATCCTCAAACCTCAATCCTCAATCCTCAATATTCAATCATCAATACTCAATCTTCAATCCTTAATCCTAAAACCTCAATCCTCAATCCTCATTCTTCAATCCTAAATACCCAATCCTCAATCTTCAATCCTCAATCCTCAATACTCAATTCTCAATCCTCAATCCTTAATCCTCAGACCTCAAACGTCAATATTCAACCCCCTGTCCTCGTCCTCAATCCACAACCCTCAATCCTCAGTCCTCAATATTCAATCATAAATATTCAATCTTCAATCCTCAATCCTCAATCCTCAATCCTCAATCCTCAATCCTCAATCTTCAACCCTGAATCCTCAATCCTCAATACTCAATCCTCAATCTTCAATCCTCAATACTCAATCTTCAATCCTCAATCCTCAATCGTCAATCCTCAATCCTCAATTTTCAATCCTCAACACTCAATCCTCAATCCTCAATCCTCAATCCTCAATCCTCAATCCTCATTCTTCAATCCTCAATACCCAATCCTCAATCTTCAATCCTCAATCCTCAATCCTCAATCCTAATTCCTCAATCCTCATTCTTCAATCCTCAATACCCAATCCTCAATTTCAATCCTCAATCCTCAATCCTCATTTCTCAATCCTCAATCCTCAATCCTCAATCCTCAATCTTCAACCCTGAATCCTCAATCCTCAATACTCAATCCTCAATCTTCAATCCTCAATACTCAATCTTCAATCCTCAATCCTCAATCCTCAATCCTCAATCCTCAATCCTCAATCCTCAATCCACAATCCTCAACCTTCTATACTCAATAATCAATCTCCAATCCTAGATCCTCAATCCTCAATCCTCAATCCTCAATCTTCAACCCTGAATCCTCAATCCTCAATCCCCAATATTCAATCATCAATACTCAATCTTCACTCCTCAATCTTCAATCCTCAATACTCAATCTTCAATCCTCAATCCTCAATGCTCAATCCTCAAACCTCAATCCTCAATCCTCAATATTCAATCATCAATACTCAATCTTCAATCCTCAATCCTCAAACCTCAATCCTCAATCCTCATTCTTCAATCCTAAATACCCAATCCTCAATCTTCAATCCTCAATCCTCAATCCTCAATTCTCAATCCTCAATCCTTAATCCCCGGACCTCAAACATCAATATTCAGCCCTGAGTCCTCGCCCACAATCCACAACCCTCAATCCGCAGTCCTCAATATTCAATCATCAATATTCAATCTTCAATCCTCAATCCTCAATCCTCAATCCTCAATCCTCAATCCTCAATCCTCAATCCTCAATCTTCAACCCTGAATCCTCAATCCTCAATACTCAATCCTCAATCTTCAATCCTCAATACTCAATCTTCAATCCTCAATCCTCAATCCTCAATCCTCAATCCTCAATCCACAATCCTCAACCTTCAATACTCAATAATCAATCTCCAATCCTAGATCCTCAATCCTCAATCCTCAATCCTCATTCCTCAATCCTCAATACCCAATCCTCAATCTTCAATCCTCAAACATCAATCCCCAATCCTCAATATTCAATCAGCAATACTCAATCTTCAATCCTCAATCCTCAATCCTCAATCCTCAATCCTCAATCCTCAATCCTCAATATTCAATCATCAATACTCAATCTTCAACCCTCAATCTTCAATCCTCAATACTCATTGTTCCATCCTCAATCCTCAATCCTCAATCCTCAATCCTCAATCCTCAGGCATCAATCCTCACTCTTCAATCCTAAATACCCAATCCTTAATCTTCAATCCTTAATCCTCACTCCTCAATTCTCAATCCTCAATCCTTAATCCTCAGACCTCAAACATCAATATTCAACCCTCAGTCCTCGTCCTCAATCCACAACCCTCAATCCTCAGTCCTCAATATTCAATCATAAATATTCAATCTTCAATCCTCAATCCTCAATCCTCAATCCTCAATCCTCAATCCTCAATTTTCAACCCTGAATCCTCAATCCTCAATACTCAATCCTCCATCTTCAATCCTCAATACTCAATCTTCAATCCTCAATCCTCAATCGTCAACCCTCAATCCTCAATTTTCTATCCTCAACACTCAATCTTCAATCCTCAATCCTCAATCCTCAATCCTCAATCCTCATTCTTCAATCCTCAATACCCAATCCTCAATCTTCAATCCTCAATCCTCAATCGTCAATCCTAATTCCTCAATCCTCAGTCTTCAATCCTGAATACCCAATCCTCAATTTCAATCCTCAATCCTCAATCCTCATTTCTCAATCCTCAATCCTCAACCCTCAGCCCTCATCCTCCATCCTCAGTACTCAATCCTCTATCCTCAATCTTCAATCCTCAATACTCAATCTTCAATCCTCATTCCTCAATCCTCAATCCTCAATCCTCAATCTTCAATCCTCAAACATCTATCCTCATTTCTCAATCCTCAATCCTCAGTCCTCAGTCGTCGAACATCAATCCCCGACCCTTAGCACACATCCTCAATCCTCATCCCTCAATCCTCAATCCTCAAACCTAAATCCTCTACCGTCAGTCCTCGTCCTCAATCCTCAAACCTCAATCCTCAATCCTCAATATTCAATCATCAATTCTCAATCTTCAATCCTCAATCCTCAATCCTCAATCCTCAATACTCAATCCTCAACCCTCAGCCCTCATCCTCCATCCTCAGTACTCAATCCTCTATCCTCAATCTTCAATCCTCAATACTCAATCTTCAATCCTCATTCCTCAATCCTCAATCCTCAATTCTCAATCTTCAATCCTCAATACTCAATCTGCAATCCTCAATACTCAAACCTCAATCCTCAATCCTCATTCCTCAATTCTCAATACCTAATCCTCAATCCTCAATCCTCAATCCTCAATCCTCAATATTCAATCATCAATACTCAATCTTCAATCCTCAATCTTCAATCCTCAATACTCAACCTTCAATCCTCAATCCTCAATCCTCAATCCTCAAACCTTAATCCTCAATCCTCAATATTCAATCATCAATACTCAATCGTCAATCGTCAATCCTCAAACCTCAATCCTCAATCCTCATTACTCAATCCTCAATACCCAATCCTCAATCCACAATCCTTAATCCTCAATCCACAATCCTCAACCTTCAATACTCAATACTCAATCTCCAATCCTAGATCCTCAATCCTCAATCCTCAATCCTCATTCCTCAATCCTCAATACCCAATCCTCAATCTTCAATCCTCAAACATCAATCCTCAATTCTCAATCCTCAATCCTCAGTCCTCAGTCGTCGAAACTCAATCCCCGACGCTTAGCACGCATCCTCAATCCTCAGTCCTCAATCCTCAATCCTCAAACCTAAATCCTCTACCGTCAGTCCTCGTCCTCAATCCTCAAACCTCAATCCCCAATCCTCAATATTCAATCAGCAATACTCAATCTTCAATCCTCAATCCTCAATCCTCAATCCTCAATCCTCAATCCTCAATATTCAATCATCAATACTCAATCTTCAATCCTCAATCTTCAACCCTCAATCTTCAATCCTCAATACTCAATCTTCCATCCTCAATCCTCAATCCTCAATCCTCAATCCTCAATCCTCAGGCATCAATACTCAATCTACAATATTCAATCCTCAATCCTTAATCCTCAATCCACAATCCTCAACCTTCAATACTCAATACTCAATCTTCAATCCTCAATCCTCAATCCTCAATCCTCAATCCTCAATCCTCAATCCTAATTCCACAATCCTCATTCTTCAATCCTAAATACCCAATCCTCAATCTTCAATCCTCAATCCTCAATACTCAATTCTCAATCCTCAATCCTTAATCCTCAGACCTCAAACGTCAATATTCAACCCTCAGTCCTCGTCCTCAATACACAACCCTCAATCCTCAGTCCTCAATATTCAATCATCAATATTCAATCTTCAATCCTCAATCCGCAATCCTCAATCCTCAATCCTCAATCCTCAATCTTCAACCCTGAATCCTCAATCCTCAATACTCAATCCTCAATCTTCAATCCTCAATACTCAATCTTCAATCCTCAATCCTCAATCCTCAATCCTCAATATTCAATCATCAATATTCAATCTTCAATCCTCAATCCTCAATCCTCAATTCTCAATCCTCAATCCTCAATCCTCAATCCTCAATCCTCAATCCTCAATCCACAATCCTCAACCTTCTATACTCAATAATCAATCTCCAATCCTAGATCCTCAATCCTCAATCCTCAATCCTCAATCTTCAACCCTGAATCCTCAATCCTCAATCCCCAATATTCAATCATCAATACTCAATCTTCACTCCTCAATCTTCAATCCTCAATACTCAATCTTCAATCCTCAATCCTCAATCCTCAATCCTCAAACCTCAATCCTCAATCCTCAATATTCAATCATCAATACTCAATCTTCAATCCTCAATCCTCAAACCTCAATCCTCAATCCTCATTCTTCAATCCTAAATACCCAATCCTCAATCTTCAATCCTCAATCCTCAATCCTCAATTCTCAATCCTCAATCCTTAATCCGCGGACCTCAAACATCAATATTCAGCCCTGAGTCCTCGCCCACAATCCACAACCCTCAATCCGCAGTCCTCAATATTCAATCATCAATATTCAATCTTCAATCCTCAATCCTCAATCCTCAATCCTCAATCCTCAATCCTCAATCCTCAACACCCAATCCTCAATCTTCAATCCTCAATCCTCAATCCTCAATCCTAATTCCTCAATCCTCATTCTTCAATCCTCAATACCCAATCTTCAATCCTCAATAATCAATCTCCAGTCCTCAATCCTCAATCCTCAATCCTCAATCCTCAATCTTCAATCCTCAACACTCAATCTTCAATACTCAATCCTCAATCCTCAATCCTCAATCCTCATTCTTCAATCCTCAACACCCAATCCTCAATCTTCAATCCTCAATCCTCAATCCTCAATCCTAATTCCTCAATCCTCATTCTTCAATCCTCAATACCCAATCTTCAATCCTCAATAATCAATCTCCAATCCTCAATCCTCAATCCTCGATCCTCAATCCTCAGGCATCAATACTCAATCTTCAATACTCAATCCTCAATCCTCAATCCTCAATCCTCAATCCTCAAACCTCAATCCTCAATCCTCAATATTCAATCATCAATACTCAATCTTCAATCCTCAATCCTCAATCCTCAATCCTCAATCCTCAATCCTCAATCCTCAATCCTCAATCCTCAATCCTCAATCCTCAATCCTCAATCCACAATCCTCAACCTTCAATACTCAATAATCAATCTCCAATCCTAGATCCTCAATCCTCAATCCTCAATCCTCATTCCTCAATCCTCAATACCCAATCCTCAATCTTCAATCCTCAAACATCAATCCTCAATTCTCAATCCTCAATCCTCAGTCCTCAGTCGTCGAATCTCAATCCCCGATGCTTAGCACGCATCCTCAATCCTCAGTCCTCAATCCTCAATCCTCAAACCTAAATCCTCTACCGTCAGTCCTCGTCCTCAATCCTCAAACCTCAATCCCCAATCCTCAATATTCAATCAGCAATACTCAATCTTCAATCCTCAATCCTCAATCCTCAATCCTCAATCCTCAATCCTCAATCCTCAATCCTCAATATTCAATCATCAATACTCAATCTTCAACCCTCAATCTTCAATCCTCAATACTCATTCTTCCATCCTCAATCCTCAATCCTCAATCCCCAATCCTCAATCCTCAGGCATCAATCCTCACTCTTCAATACTCAATCGTCAATCCTTAGTCCTCAATCCTCAATCCTGAATCCTCGTTCCTCAAACCTCAATCCTAAACCCTCAGACTTCATCCTCAATCCTCAAACCTCAATCCTCAATCCTCAGTATTCAATCATCAATACTCAATCTTCAATCCTTAATCCTAAAACCTCAATCCTCAATCCTCATTCTTCAATCCTAAATACCCAATCCTCAATCTTCAATCCTCAATCCTCAATACTCAATTCTCAATCCTCAATCCTTAATCCTCAGACCTCAAACGTCAATATTCAACCCTCTGTCCTCGTCCTCAATCCACAACCCTCAATCCTCAGTCCTCAATATTCAATCATAAATATTCAATCTTCAATCCTCAATCCTCAATCCTCAATCCTCAATCCTCAATCCTCAATCTTCAACCCTGAATCCTCAATCCTCAATACTCAATCCTCAATCTTCAATCCTCAATACTCAATCTTCAATCCTCAATCCTCAATCGTCAATCCACAATCCTCAATTTTCAATCCTCAACACTCAATCCTCAATCCTCAATCCTCAATCCTCAATCCTCAATCCTCATTCTTCAATCCTCAATACCCAATCCTCAATCTTCAATCCTCAATCCTCAATCCTCAATCCTAATTCCTCAATCCTCATTCTTCAATCCTCAATACCCAATCCTCAATTTCAATCCTCAATCCTCAATCCTCATTTCTCAATCCTCAATCCTCAATCCTCAATCCTCAATCTTCAACCCTGAATCCTCAATCCTCAATACTCAATCCTCAATCTTCAATCCTCAATACTCAATCTTCAATCCTCAATCCTCAATCCTCAATCCTCAATCCTCAATCCTCAATCCTCAATCCACAATCCTCAACCTTCTATACTCAATAATCAATCTCCAATCCTAGATCCTCAATCCTCAATCCTCAATCCTCAATCTTCAACCCTGAATCCTCAATCCTCAATCCCCAATATTCAATCATCAATACTCAATCTTCACTCCTCAATCTTCAATCCTCAATACTCAATCTTCAATCCTCAATCCTCAATCCTCAATCCTCAAACCTCAATCCTCAATCCTCAATATTCAATCATCAATACTCAATCTTCAATCCTCAATCCTCAAACCTCAATCCTCAATCCTCATTCTTCAATCCTAAATACCCAATCCTCAATCTTCAATCCTCAATCCTCAATCCTCAATTCTCAATCCTCAATCCTTAATCCCCGGACCTCAAACATCAATATTCAGCCCTGAGTCCTCGCCCACAATCCACAACCCTCAATCCGCAGTCCTCAATATTCAATCATCAATATTCAATCTTCAATCCTCAATCCTCAATCCTCAATCCTCAATCCTCAATCCTCAATCCTCAATCCTCAATCTTCAACCCTGAATCCTCAATCCTCAATACTCAATCCTCAATCTTCAATCCTCAATACTCAATCTTCAATCCTCAATCCTCAATCCTCAATCCTCAATCCTCAATCCACAATCCTCAACCTTCAATACTCAATAATCAATCTCCAATCCTAGATCCTCAATCCTCAATCCTCAATCCTCATTCCTCAATCCTCAATACCCAATCCTCAATCTTCAATCCTCAAACATCAATCCTCAATTCTCCATCCTCAATCCTCAGTCCTCAGTCGTCGAATCTCAATCCCCGATGCTTAGCACGCATCCTCAATCCTCAGTCCTCAATCCTCAATCCTCAAACCTAAATCCTCTACCGTCAGTCCTCGTCCTCAATCCTCAAACCTCAATCCCCAATCCTCAATATTCAATCAGCAATACTCAATCTTCAATCCTCAATCCTCAATCCTCAATCCTCAATCCTCAATCCTCAATCCTCAATATTCAATCATCAATACTCAATCTTCAACCCTCAATCTTCAATCCTCAATACTCATTGTTCCATCCTCAATCCTCAATCCTCAATCCTCAATCCTCAATCCTCAGGCATCAATCCTCACTCTTCAATCCTAAATACCCAATCCTTAATCTTCAATCCTTAATCCTCAATCCTCAATTCTCAATCCTCAATCCTTAATCCTCAGACCTCAAACATCAATATTCAACCCTCAGTCCTCGTCCTCAATCCACAACCCTCAATCCTCAGTCCTCAATATTCAATCATAAATATTCAGTCTTCAATCCTCAATCCTCAATCCTCAATCCTCAATCCTCAATCCTCAATCTTCAACCCTGAATCCTCAATCCTCAATACTCAATCCTCCATCTTCAATCCTCAATACTCAATCTTCAATCCTCATTTCTCAATCCTCAATCCTCAACCCTCAGCCCTCATCCTCCAGTATCAGTACTCAATCCTCTATCCTCAATCTTCAATCCTCAATACTCAATCTTCAATCCTCATTCCTCAATCCTCAATCCTCAATCCTCAATCTTCAATCCTCAAACATCTATCCTCAATTCTCAATCCTCAATCCTCAGTCCTCAGTCGTCGAACATCAATCCCCGACCCTTAGCACTCATCCTCAATCCTCATCCCTCAATCCACAATCCTCAACCTTCAATACTCAATAATCAATCTCCAATCCTAGATCCTCAATCCTCAATCCTCAATCCTCATTCCTCAATCCTCAATACCCAATCCTCAATCTTCAATCCTCAAACATCAATCCTCAATTCTCAATCCTCAATCCTCAGTCCTCAGTCGTCGAATCTCAATCCCCGACGCTTAGCACGCATCCTCAATCCTCAGTCCTCAATCCTCAATCCTCAAACCTAAATCCTCTACCGTCAGTCCTCGTCCTCAATCCTCAAACCTCAATCCCCAATCCTCAATATTCAATCAGCAATACTCAATCTTCAATCCTCAATCCTCAATCCTCAATCCTCAATCCTCAATCCTCAATCCTCAATATTCAATCATCAATACTCAATCTTCAACCCTCAATCTTCAATCCTCAATACTCAATCTTCCATCCTCAATCCTCAATCCTCAATCCTCAATCCTCAATCCTCAGGCATCAATACTCAGGCATCAATACTCAATCTACAATATTCAATCCTCAATCCTTAATCTTCAATCCACAATCCTCAACCTTCAATACTCAATACTCAATCTTCAATCCTCAATCCTCAATCCTCAATCCTCAATCCTCAATCCTCAATCCGCAATATTCAATCCTCAATACTCAATCTTCAATCATCAATCCTCAGTCCTCAATTCTCAGTCGTCAATCCTCAGTCATCAATCCTCAATCTTCAATACTCAATCGTCAATCCTTAGTCCTCAATCCTCAATCCTCAATCCTCGTTCCTCAAACCTCAATCCTCAACCCTCAGTCTTCATCCTCAATCCTCAAACCTCAATCCTCAATCCTCAATATTCAATCATCAATACTCAATCTTCAATCCCCAATCCTCAAACCTCAATCCTCATTCCTCATTCTTCAATCCTAAATACCCAATCCTTAATCTTCAATCCTTAATCCTCAATTCTCAATTCTCAATCCTCAATCCTTAATCCTCAGACCTCAAACATCAATATTCAACCCTCAGTCCTCGTCCTCAATCTACAACCCTCAATCCTCAGTCCTCAATATTCAATCATAAATATTCAATCTTCAATCCTCAATCCTCAATCCTCAATCCTCAATCCTCAATCCTCAATTTTCAACCCTGAATCCTCAATCCTCAATACTCAATCCTCCATCTTCAATCCTCAATACTCAATCTTCAATCCTCAATCCTCAATCGTCAACCCTCAATCCTCAATTTTCAATCCTCAACACTCAATCTTCAATCCTCAATCCTCAATCCTCAATCCTCAATCCTCATTCTTCAATCCTCAATACCCAATCCTCAATCTTCAATCCTCAATCCTCAATCGTCAATCCTAATTGCTCAATCCTCAGTCTTCAATCCTGAATACCCAATCCTCAATTTCAATCCTCAATCCTCAATCCTCATTTCTCAATCCTCAATCCTCAACCCTCAGCCCTCATCCTCCATCCTCAGTACTCAATCCTCTATCCTCAATCTTCAATCCTCAATACTCAATCTTCAATCCTCATTCCTCAATCCTCAATCCTCAATCCTCAATCTTCAATCCTCAAACATCTATCCTCATTTCTCAATCCTCAATCCTCAGTCCTCAGTCGTCGAACATCAATCCCCGACCCTTAGCACACATCCTCAATCCTCATCCCTCAATCCTCAATCCTCAAACCTAAATCCTCTACCGTCAGTCCTCGTCCTCAATCCTCAAACCTCAATCCTCAATCCTCAATATTCAATCATCAATTCTCAATCTTCAATCCTCAATCCTCAATCCTCAATCCTCAATCCTCAATCCTCAACCCTCAGCCCTCATCCTCCATCCTCAGTACTCAATCCTCTATCCTCAATCTTCAATCCTCAATACTCAATCTTCAATCCTCATTCCTCAATCCTCAATCCTCAATTCTCAATCTTCAATCCTCAATACTCAATCTGCAATCCTCAATCCTCAAACCTCAATCCTCAATCCTCATTCCTCAATTCTCAATACCTAATCCTCAATCCTCAATCCTCAATCCTCAATCCTCAATATTCAATCATCAATACTCAATCTTCAATCCTCAATCTTCAATCCTCAATACTCAACCTTCAATCCTCAATCCTCAATCCTCAATCCTCAAACCTCAATCCTCAATCCTCAATATTCAATCATCAATACTCAATCGTCAATCGTCAATCCTCAAACCTCAATCCTCAATCCTCATTACTCAATCCTCAATACCCAATCCTCAATCCACAATCCTTAATCCTCAATCCACAATCCTCAACCTTCAATACTCAATACCCAATCTCCAATCCTAGATCCTCAATCCTCAATCCTCAATCCTCATTCCTCAATCCTCAATACCCAATCCTCAATCTTCAATCCTCAAACATCAATCCTCAATTCTCAATCCTCAATCCTCAGTCCTCAGTCGTCGAAACTCAATCCCCGACGCTTAGCACGCATCCTCAATCCTCAGTCCTCAATCCTCAATCCTCAAACCTAAATCCTCTACCGTCAGTCCTCGTCCTCAATCCTCAAACCTCAATCCCCAATCCTCAATATTCAATCAGCAATACTCAATCTTCAATCCTCAATCCTCAATCCTCAATCCTCAATCGTCAATCCTCAATCCTCAATATTCAATCATCAATACTCAATCTTCAACCCTCAATCTTCAATCCTCAATACTCAATCTTCCATCCTCAATCCTCAATCCTCAATCCTCAATCCTCAATCCTCAGGCATCAATACTCAATCTACAATATTCAATCCTCAATCCTTAATCCTCAATCCACAATCCTCAACCTTCAATACTCAATACTCAATCTTCAATCCTCAATCCTCAATCCTCAATCCTCAATCCTCAATCCTCAATCCTAATTCCTCAATCCTCATTCTTCAATCCTAAATACCCAATCCTCAATCTTCAATCCTCAATCCTCAATACTCAATTCTCAATCCTCAATCCTTAATCCTCAGACCTCAAACGTCAATATTCAACCCTCAGTCCTCGTCCTCAATACACAACCCTCAATCCTCAGTCCTCAATATTCAATCATCAATATTCAATCTTCAATCCTCAATCCGCAATCCTCAATCCTCAATCCTCAATCCTCAATCTTCAACCCTGAATCCTCAATCCTCAATACTCAATCCTCAATCTTCAATCCTCAATACTCAATCTTCAATCCTCAATCCTCAATCCTCAATCCTCAATATTCAATCATCAATACTCAATCTTCAATCCTCAATCCTCAATCCTCAATTCTCAATCCTCAATCCTCAATCCTCAATCCTCAATCCTCAATCCTCAATCCACAATCCTCAACCTTCTATACTCAATAATCAATCTCCAATCCTAGATCCTCAATCCTCAATCCTCAATCCTCAATCTTCAACCCTGAATCCTCAATCCTCAATCCCCAATATTCAATCATCAATACTCAATCTTCACTCCTCAATCTTCAATCCTCAATACTCAATCTTCAATCCTCAATCCTCAATCCTCAATCCTCAAACCTCAATCCTCAATCCTCAATATTCAATCATCAATACTCAATCTTCAATCCTCAATCCTCAAACCTCAATCCTCAATCCTCATTCTTCAATCCTAAATACCCAATCCTCAATCTTCAATCCTCAATCCTCAATCCTCAATTCTCAATCCTCAATCCTTAATCCGCGGACCTCAAACATCAATATTCAGCCCTGAGTCCTCGCCCACAATCCACAACCCTCAATCCGCAGTCCTCAATATTCAATCATCAATATTCAATCTTCAATCCTCAATCCTCAATCCTCAATCCTCAATCCTCAATCCTCAATCCTCAACCCTCAATCCTCAATCTTCAACCCTGAATCCTCAATCCTCAATACTCAATCCTCAATCTTCAATCCTCAATACTCAATCTTCAATCCTCAATCCTCAATCCTCAATCCTCAATCCTCAATCTTCAATCCTCAACACTCAATCTTCAATACTCAATCCTCAATCCTCAATCCTCAATCCTCATTCTTCAATCCTCAACACCCAATCCTCAATCTTCAATTCTCAATCCTCAATCCTCAATCCTAATTCCTCAATCCTCATTCTTCAATCCTCAATACCCAATCTTCAATCCTCAATAATCAATCTCCAATCCTCAATCCTCAATCCTCGATCCTCAATCCTCAGGCATCAATACTCAATCTTCAATACGCAATCCTCAATCCTCAATCCTCAATCCTCAATCCTCAAACCTCAATCCTCAATCCTCAATATTCAATCATCAATACTCAATCTTCAATCCTCAATCCTCAATCCTCAATCCTCAATCCTCAATCCTCAATCCTCAATCCTCAATCCTCAATCCTCAATCCTCAATCCACAATCCTCAACCTTCAATACTCAATAATCAATCTCCAATCCTAGATCCTCAATCCTCAATCCTCAATCCTCATTCCTCAATCCTCAATACCCAATCCTCAATCTTCAATCCTCAAACATCAATCCTCAATTCTCAATCCTCAATCCTCAGTCCTCAGTCGTCGAATCTCAATCCCCGATGCTTAGCACGCATCCTCAATCCTCAGTCCTCAATCCTCAATCCTCAAACCTAAATCCTCTACCGTCAGTCCTCGTCCTCAATCCTCAAACCTCAATCCCCAATCCTCAATATTCAATCAGCAATACTCAATCTTCAATCCTCAATCCTCAATCCTCAATCCTCAATCCTCAATCCTCAATCCTCAATATTCAATCATCAATACTCAATCTTCAACCCTCAATCTTCAATCCTCAATACTCATTCTTCCATCCTCAATCCTCAATCCTCAATCCCCAATCCTCAATCCTCAGGCATCAATCCTCACTCTTCAATCCTAAATACCCAATCCTTAATCTTCAATCCTTAATCCTCAATCCTCAATTCTCAATCCTCAATCCTTAATCCTCAGACCTCAAACATCAATATTCAACCCTCAGTCCTCGTCGTCAATCCACAACCCTCAATCCTCAGTCCTCAATATTCAATCATAAATATTCAATCTTCAATCCTCAATCCTCAATCCTCAATCCTCAATCCTCAATCCTCAATCTTCAACCCTGAATCCTCAATCCTCAATACTCAATCCTCCATCTTCAATCCTCAATACTCAATCTTCAATCCTCATTTCTCAATCCTCAATCCTCAACCCTCAGCCCTCATCCTCCATGATCAGTACTCAATCCTCTATCCTCAATCTTCAATCCTCAATACTCAATCTTCAATCCTCATTCCTCAATCATCAATCCTCAATCCTCAATCCTCAATCTTCAATCCTCAAACATCAATCCTCAATTCTCAATCCTCAATCCTCAGTCCTCAGTCGTCGAATCCCAATCCCCGACGCTTAGCACGCATCCTCAATCCTCAGTCCTCAATCCTCAATCCTCAAACCTAAATCCTCTACCGTCAGTCCTCGTCCTCAATCCTCAAACCTCAATCCCCAATCCTCAATATTCAATCAGCAATACTCAATCTTCAATCCTCAATCCTCAATCCTCAATCCTCAATCCTCAATCCTCAATCCTCAATATTCAATCATCAATACTCAATCTTCAACCCTCAATCTTCAATCCTCAATACTCAATCTTCCATCCTCAATCCTCAATCCTCAATCCTCAATCCTCAATCCTCAGGCATCAATACTCAATCTACAATATTCAATCCTCAATCCTTAATCTTCAATCCAAAATCCTCAACCTTCAATACTCAATGCTCAATCTTCAATCCTCAATCCTCAATCCTCAATCCTCAATCCTCAATCCTCAATCCGCAATATTCAATCCTCAATACTCAATCTTCAATCATCAATCCTCAGTCCTCAATTCTCAGTCGTCAATCCTCAGTCATCAATCCTCAATATTCAATACTCAATCGTCAATCCTTAGTCCTCAATCCTCAATCCTCAATCCTCGTTCCTCAAACCTCAATCCTCAACCCTGAGTCTTCATCCTCAATCCTCAAACCTCAATCCTCAATCCTCAATATTCAATCATCAATACTCAATCTTCAATCCCCAATCCTCAAACCTCAATCCTCGATCCTCATTCTTCAATCCTAAATACCCAATCCTTAATCTTCAATCCTTAATCCTCAATTCTCAATTCTCAATCCTCAATCCTTAATCCTCAGACCTCAAACATCAATATTCAACCCTCAGTCCTCGTCCTCAATCCATAACCCTCAATCCTCAGTCCTCAATATTCAATCATAAATATTCAATCTTCAATCCTCAATCCTCAATCCTCAATCCTCAATCCTCAATCCTCAATTTTCAACCCTGAATCCTCAATCCTCAATACTCAATCCTCCATCTTCAATCCTCAATACTCAATCTTCAATCCTCAATCCTCAATCGTCAACCCTCAATCCTCAATTTTCAATCCTCAACACTCAATCTTCAATCCTCAATCCTCAATCCTCAATCCTCAATCCTCATTCTTCAATCCTCAATACCCAATCCTCAATCTTCAATCCTCAATCCTCAATCCTCAATCCTAATTCCTCAATCCTCAGTCTTCAATCCTCAATACCCAATCCTCAATTTCAATCCTCAATCCTCAATCCTCATTTCTCAATCCTCAATCCTCAACCCTCAGCCCTCATCCTCCATCCTCAGTACTCAATCCTCTATCCTCAACCTTCAATCCTCAATACTCAATCTTCAATCCTCATTCCTCAATCCTCAATCCTCAATCCTCAATCTTCAATCCTCAAACATCTATCCTCAATTCTCAATCCTCAATCCTCAGTCCTCAGTCGTCGAACATCAATCCCCGACCCTTAGCACACATCCTCAATCCTCATCCCTCAATCCTCAATCCTCAAACCTAAATCCTCTACCGTCAGTCCTCGTCCTCAATCCTCAAACCTCAATCCTCAATCCTCAATATTCAATCATCAATTCTCAATCTTCAATCCTCAATCCTCAATCCTCAAACCTCAATCCTCAATCCTCAATCCTCAATCCTCAATATTCAATCATCAATACTCAATCTTTAACCCTCACTCTTCAATCCTCAATACTCAATCTTCAATCCTCAATCCTCAATCCTCAATCCTCAATCCTCAATCCTCAATATTCAATCCTCAATACTCAATCTTCAATCCTCAATCCTCAATCCTCAATATACAATCCTCAATATTCAATCCTCAATACTCAATCTTCAATCATCAATCCTCAATCCCCAATTCTCAGTCGTCAATCCTCAGTCATCAATCCTCAATCTTCAATACTCAATCTTCAATCCTCAATCCTCAATCCTCAATCCTAATTCCTCAATCCTCAGTCTTCAATCCTCAATACCCAATCCTCAATTTCAATCCTCAATCCTCAATCCTCATTTCTCAATCCTCAATCCTCAACCCTCAGCCCTCATCCTCCATCCTCAGTACTCAATCCTCTATCCTCAATCTTCAATCCTCAATACTCAATCTTCAATCCTCATTCCTCAATCCTCAATCCTCAATCCTCAATCTTCAATCCTCAAACATCTATCCTCAATTCTCAATACTCAATCCTCAGTCCTCAGTCGTCGAACATCAATCCCCGACCCTTAGCACACATCCTCAATCCTCATCCCTCAATCCTCAATCCTCAAACCTAAATCCTCTACCGTCAGTCCTCGTCCTCAATCCTCAAACCTCAATCCTCAATCCTCAATATTCAATCATCAATTCTCAATCTTCAATCCTCAATCCTCAATCCTCAATCCTCAATCCTCAATCCTCAATCCTCAATCCTCAATATTCAATCATCAATACTCAATCTTTAACCCTCAATCTTCAATCCTCAATACTCAATCTTCAATCCTCAATCCTCAATCCTCAATCCTCAATCCTCAATCCTCAATATTCAATCCTCAATACTCAATCTTCAATCCTCAATCCTCAATCCTCAATATACAATCCTCAATATTCAATCCTCAATACTCAATCTTCAATCATCAATCCTCAATCCCCAATTCTCAGTCGTCAATCCTCAGTCATCAATCCTCAATCTTCAATACTCAATCGTCAATCCCTAGTCCTCAATCCTCAATCCTCAATCCTCGTTCATCAAACCTCAATCCTCAATCCTCAATATTCAATCATCCATACTCAATCTTCAATCCTGAATCCTCAATCCTCAATCCTCAATCCTCAATCCCCATTCCTCAATATTCAATCATCAATACTCAATCTTCAACCCTCAATCTTCAATCCTCAATACTCAATTTTCAATCCTGAATCCTCAATCCTCAATCCTCAATCCTCAATCCTCAGGCATCAATACTCAATCTACAATATTCAATCCTCAATCCTTAACCCTCAATCCACAATCCTCAAGCTTCAATACTCAATACTGAATCTTCAATCCTCAATCCTCAATCCTCAATCCTCAATCCTCAATCCTCAATCTTCAATCCTCAATTCTCAAACTTCAATCCTCGATCCTCAATCCTCAATCCTCAATATTCAATCATCAATACTCAATCTTCAACCCTCAATCCTCAATCCTCAATCCTCAATCCTCAATCCTCAATCCTCAATCCTCAGGCATCAATACTCAATCTACAATTTTCAATCCTCAGTCCTTAATCCTTAATCCACAATCCTCAACCTTCAATACTCAATACTCAATCTTCAATCCTCAATCCTCAGTCCTCAATCCTCAATCCTCAATCCTCAATCCTCAGGCATCAATACTTAATCTTCAAAGCTCAATCCTCAATCCTCAATCCTCAATCCTCATTCCCCAACCCTCAATCCTCATTCCTCAAACCTCAACCCTCAACCCTCAGTCCGCATACTCAATTCTCAATTCTCAATCCTCAATCCTCAATCCTCAATCTTCAATCCTCAATAATCAATCTCCAATCCTCAATCCTCAATTCTCGATCCTCAATCCTCAGGCATCAATACTCAATCTTCAATACTCAACCCCCAATCCTCACTCCTCAATCCTCAATCCTCAAACCTCAATCCTCAATCCTCAATATTCAATCATCAATACTCAATCTTCAATCCGCAATCCTCAATCCTCAATCCTCAACCCTCAATCCTCATTCCTCAAACCTCAATCCTCAACCCTCAGTCCTCATACTCAATTCTCAATTCTCAATCCTCAATTCTCAATCCTCAATCTACAGTCCTCAATAATCAATCTCCAATTCTTGATCCTCAATCCCCAATCTTCAATCCTTAATCCTCAATCTTCAATCCCCAATCCCCAGTACTCAATCTTCAATCCTCAATGCTCAATCCTCAATCCTCAATCCTCAGTCCTCAGACCTCAATCTTCAATCCTCAAACCTCAATCCTCAACCGTCAGTCCTCATTCTCCAACCTCAATCCTCAATCCTCAATCCTCAATCTTCAATCCCCAATACTCAATCTTCAATCCTCAATCCTCAATACTCAATCCTCAATCCTCAAGCCTCAGGCAACAATACTCAATCTTCAATACTCAATCCTCAATCCTCAATCCTCAATTCTCAATCTTCAATCCTCAATACTCAATCTGCAATCCTCAATCCTCAAACCTCAATCCTCAATCCTCATTCCTCAATTCTCAATACCTAATCCTCAATCCTCAATCCTCAATCCTCAATCCTCAATATTCAATCATCAATACTCAATCTTCAATCCTCAATCTTCAATCCTCAATACTCAACCTTCAATCCTCAATCCTCAATCCTCAATCCTCAAACCTCAATCCTCAATCCTCAATATTCAATCATCAATACTCAATCGTCAATCGTCAATCCTCAAACCTCAATCATCAATCCTCATTACTCAATCCTCAATACCCAATCCTCAATCCACAATCCTTAATCCTCAATCCACAATCCTCAACCTTCAATACTCAATACTCAATCTCCAATCCTAGATCCTCAATCCTCAATCCTCAATCCTCATTCCTCAATCCTCAATACCCAATCCTCAATCTTCAATCCTCAAACATCAATCCTCAATTCTCAATCCTCAATCCTCAGTCCTCAGTCGTCGAAACTCAATCCCCGACGCTTAGCACGCATCCTCAATCCTCAGTCCTCAATCCTCAATCCTCAAACCTAAATCCTCTACCGTCAGTCCTCGTCCTCAATCCTCAAACCTCAATCCCCAATCCTCAATATTCAATCAGCAATACTCAATCTTCAATCCTCAATCCTCAATCCTCAATCCTCAATCGTCAATCCTCAATCCTCAATATTCAATCATCAATACTCAATCTTCAACCCTCAATCTTCAATCCTCAATACTCAATCTTCCATCCTCAATCCTCAATCCACAATCCTCAATCCTCAATCCTCAGGCATCAATACTCAATCTACAATATTCAATCCTCAATCCTTAATCCTCAATCCACAATCCTCAACCTTCAATACTCAATACTCAATCTTCAATCCTCAATCCTCAATCCTCAATCCTCAATCCTCAATCCTCAATCCTAATTCCTCAATCCTCATTCTTCAATCCTAAATACCCAATCCTCAATCTTCAATCCTCAATCCTCAATACTCAATTCTCAATCCTCAATCCTTAATCCTCAGACCTCAAACGTCAATATTCAACCCTCAGTCCTCGTCCTCAATACACAACCCTCAATCCTCAGTCCTCAATATTCAATCATCAATATTCAATCTTCAATCCTCAATCCGCAATCCTCAATCCTCAATCCTCAATCCTCAATCTTCAACCCTGAATCCTCAATCCTCAATACTCAATCCTCAATCTTCAATCCTCAATACTCAATCTTCAATCCTCAATCCTCAATCCTCAATCCTCAATATTCAATCATCAATACTCAATCTTCAATCCTCAATCCTCAATCCTCAATTCTCAATCCTCAATCCTCAATCCTCAATCCTCAATCCTCAATCCTCAATCCACAATCCTCAACCTTCTATACTCAATAATCAATCTCCAATCCTAGATCCTCAATCCTCAATCCTCAATCCTCAATCTTCAACCCTGAATCCTCAATCCTCAATCCCCAATATTCAATCATCAATACTCAATCTTCACTCCTCAATCTTCAATCCTCAATACTCAATCTTCAATCCTCAATCCTCAATCCTCAATCCTCAAACCTCAATCCTCAATCCTCAATATTCAATCATCAATACTCAATCTTCAATCCTCAATCCTCAAACCTCAATCCTCAATCCTCATTCTTCAATCCTAAATACCCAATCCTCAATCTTCAATCCTCAATCCTCAATCCTCAATTCTCAATCCTCAATCCTTAATCCGCGGACCTCAAACATCAATATTCAGCCCTGAGTCCTCGCCCACAATCCACAACCCTCAATCCGCAGTCCTCAATATTCAATCATCAATATTCAATCTTCAATCCTCAATCCTCAATCCTCAATCCTCAATCCTCAATCCTCAATCCTCAACCCTCAATCCTCAATCTTCAACCCTGAATCCTCAATCCTCAATACTCAATCCTCAATCTTCAATCCTCAATACTCAATCTTCAATCCTCAATCCTCAATCCTCAATCCTCAATCCTCAATCTTCAATCCTCAACACTCAATCTTCAATACTCAATCCTCAATCCTCAATCCTCAATCCTCATTCTTCAATCCTCAACACCCAATCCTCAATCTTCAATCCTCAATCCTCAATCCTCAATCCTAATTCCTCAATCCTCATTCTTCAATCCTCAATACCCAATCTTCAATCCTCAATAATCAATCTCCAATCCTCAATCCTCAATCCTCGATCCTCAATCCTCAGGCATCAATACTCAATCTTCAATACTCAATCCTCAATCCTCAATCCTCAATCCTCAATCCTCAAACCTCAATCCTCAATCCTCAATATTCAATCATCAATACTCAATTTTCAATCCTCAATCCTCAATCCTCAATCCTCAATCCTCAATCCTCAATCCTCAATCCTCAATCCTCAATCCTCAATCCTCAATCCACAATCCTCAACCTTCAATACTCAATAATCAATCTCCAATCCTAGATCCTCAATCCTCAATCCTCAATCCTCATTCCTCAATCCTCAGTACCCAATCCTCAATCTTCAATCCTCAAACATCAATCCTCAATTCTCAATCCTCAATCCTCAGTCCTCAGTCGTCGAATCTCAATCCCCGATGCTTAGCACGCATCCTCAATCCTCAGTCCTCAATCCTCAATCCTCAAACCTAAATCCTCTACCGTCAGTCCTCGTCCTCAATCCTCAAACCTCAATCCCCAATCCTCAATATTCAATCAGCAATACTCAATCTTCAATCCTCAATCCTCAATCCTCAATCCTCAATCCTCAATCCTCAATTCTCAATATTCAATCATCAATACTCAATCTTCAACCCTCAATCTTCAATCCTCAATACTCATTCTTCCATCCTCAATCCTCAATCCTCAATCCTCAATCCTCAATCCTCAGGCATCAATCCTCACTCTTCAATCCTAAATACCCAATCCTTAATCTTCAATCCTTAATCCTCAATCCTCAATTCTCAATCCTCAATCCTTAATCCTCAGACCTCAAACATCAATATTCAACCCTCAGTCCTCGTCCTCAATCCACAACCCTCAATCCTCAGTCCTCAATATTCAATCATAAATATTCAATCTTCAATCCTCAATCCTCAATCCTCAATCCTCAATCCTCAATCCTCAATCTTCAACCCTGAATCCTCAATCCTCAATACTCAATCCTCCATCTTCAATCCTCAATACTCAATCTTCAATCCTCATTTCTCAATCCTCAATCCTCAACCCTCAGCCCTCATCCTCCACTATCAGTACTCAATCCTCTATCCTCAATCTTCAATCCTCAATACTCAATCTTCAATCCTCATTCCTCAATCATCAATCCTCAATCCTCAATCCTCAATCTTCAATCCTCAAACATCAATCCTCAATTCTCAATCCTCAATCCTCAGTCCTCAGTCGTCGAATCCCAATCCCCGACGCTTAGCACGCATCCTCAATCCTCAGTCCTCAATCCTCAATCCTCAAACCTAAATCCTCTACCGTCAGTCCTCGTCCTCAATCCTCAAACCTCAATCCCCAATCCTCAATATTCAATCAGCAATACTCAATCTTCAATCCTCAATCCTCAATCCTCAATCCTCAATCCTCAATCCTCAATCCTCAATATTCAATCATCAATACTCAATCTTCAACCCTCAATCTTCAATCCTCAATACTCAATCTTCCATCCTCAATCCTCAATCCTCAATCCTCAATCCTCAATCCTCAGGCATCAATACTCAGGCATCAATACTCAATCTACAATATTCAATCCTCAATCCTTAATCTTCAATCCAAAATCCTCAACCTTCAATACTCAATGCTCAATCTTCAATCCTCAATCCTCAATCCTCAATCCTCAATACTCAATCCTCAATCCGCAATATTCAATCCTCAATACTCAATCTTCAATCATCAATCCTCAGTCCTCAATTCTCAGTCGTCAATCCTCAGTCATCAATCCTCAATATTCAATACTCAATCGTCAATCCTTAGTCCTCAATCCTCAATCCTCAATCCTCGTTCCTCAAACCTCAATCCTCAACCCTGAGTCTTCATCCTCAATCCTCAAACCTCAATCCTCAATCCTCAATATTCAATCATCAATACTCAATCTTCAATCCCCAATCCTCAAACCTCAATCCTCAATCCTCATTCTTCAATCCTAAATACCCAATCCTTAATCTTCAATCCTTAATCCTCAATTCTCAATTCTCAATCCTCAATCCTTAATCCTCAGACCTCAAACATCAATATTCAACCCTCAGTCCTCGTCCTCAATCCATAACCCTCAATCCTCAGTCCTCAATATTCAATCATAAATATTCAATCTTCAATCCTCAATCCTCAATCCTCAATCCTCAATCCTCAATCCTCAATTTTCAACCCTGAATCCTCAA
Source organism: Calliopsis andreniformis (assembly GCF_051401765.1). Lineage (NCBI taxonomy): Eukaryota > Metazoa > Arthropoda > Insecta > Hymenoptera > Andrenidae > Calliopsis > Calliopsis andreniformis. The sequence continues at coordinate 1,257,339 of NW_027480473.1, read as the reverse complement.
TCCTCAATACTCAATCCTCCATCTTCAATCCTCAATACTCAATCTTCAATCCTCAATCCTCAATCGTCAACCCTCAATCCTCAATTTTCAATCCTCAACACTCAATCTTCAATCCTCAATCCTCAATCCTCAATCCTCAATCCTCATTCTTCAATCCTCAATACCCAATCCTCAATCTTCAATCCTCAATCCTCAATCCTCAATCCTAATTCCTCAATCCTCAGTCTTCAATCCTCAATACCCAATCCTCAATTTCAATCCTCAATCCTCAATCCTCATTTCTCAATCCTCAATCCTCAACCCTCAGCCCTCATCCTCCATCCTCAGTACTCAATCCTCTATCCTCAACCTTCAATCCTCAATACTCAATCTTCAATCCTCATTCCTCAATCCTCAATCCTCAATCCTCAATCTTCAATCCTCAAACATCTATCCTCAATTCTCAATCCTCAATCCTCAGTCCTCAGTCGTCGAACATCAATCCCCGACCCTTAGCACACATCCTCAATCCTCATCCCTCAATCCTCAATCCTCAAACCTAAATCCTCTACCGTCAGTCCTCGTCCTCAATCCTCAAACCTCAATCCTCAATCCTCAATATTCAATCATCAATTCTCAATCTTCAATCCTCAATCCTCAATCCTCAATCCTCAATCCTCAATCCTCAATCCTCAATCCTCAATATTCAATCATCAATACTCAATCTTTAACCCTCACTCTTCAATCCTCAATACTCAATCTTCAATCCTCAATCCTCAATCCTCAATCCTCAATCCTCAATCCTCAATATTCAATCCTCAATACTCAATCTTCAATCCTCAATCCTCAATCCTCAATATACAATCCTCAATATTCAATCCTCAATACTCAATCTTCAATCATCAATCCTCAATCCCCAATTCTCAGTCGTCAATCCTCAGTCATCAATCCTCAATCTTCAATACTCAATCTTCAATCCTCAATCCTCAAACCTCAATCCTAATTCCTCATTCCTCAGTCTTCAATCCTCAATACCCAATCCTCAATTTCAATCCTCAATCCTCAATCCTCATTTCTCAATCCTCAATCCTCAACCCTCAGCCCTCATCCTCCATCCTCAGTACTCAATCCTCTATCCTCAATCTTCAATCCTCAATACTCAATCTTCAATCCTCATTCCTCAATCCTCAATCCTCAATCCTCAATCTTCAATCCTCAAACATCTATCCTCAATTCTCAATCCTCAATCCTCAGTCCTCAGTCGTCGAACATCAATCCCCGACCCTTAGCACACATCCTCAATCCTCATCCCTCAATCCTCAATCCTCAAACCTAAATCCTCTACCGTCAGTCCTCGTCCTCAATCCTCAAACCTCAATCCTCAATCCTCAATATTCAATCATCAATTCTCAATCTTCAATCCTCAATCCTCAATCCTCAATCCTCAATCCTCAATCCTCAATCCTCAATCCTCAATATTCAATCATCAATACTCAATCTTTAACCCTCAATCTTCAATCCTCAATACTCAATCTTCAATCCTCAATCCTCAATCCTCAATCCTCAATCCTCAATCCTCAATATTCAATCCTCAATACTCAATCTTCAATCCTCAATCCTCAATCCTCAATATACAATCCTCAATATTCAATCCTCAATACCCAATCTTCAATCATCAATCCTCAATCCCCAATTCTCAGTCGTCAATCCTCAGTCATCAATCCTCAATCTCCAATACTCAATCGTCAATCCCTAGTCCTCAATCCTCAATCCTCAATCCTCGTTCATCAAACCTCAATCCTCAATCCTCAATATTCAATCATCCATACTCAATCTTCAATCCTGAATCCTCAATCCTCAATCCTCAATCCTCAATCCCCATTCCTCAATATTCAATCATCAATACTCAATCTTCAACCCTCAATCTTCAATCCTCAATACTCAATCTTCAATCCTGAATCCTCAATCCTCAATCCTCAATCCTCAATCCTCAGGCATCAATACTCAATCTACAATATTCAATCCTCAATCCTTAACCCTCAATCCACAATCCTCAAGCTTCAATACTCAATACTGAATCTTCAATCCTCAATCCTCAATCCTCAATCCTCAATCCTCAATCCTCAATCTTCAATCCTCAATTCTCAAACTTCAATCCTCGATCCTCAATCCTCAATCCTCAATATTCAATCATCAATACTCAATCTTCAACCCTCAATCCTCAATCCTCAATCCTCAATCCTCAATCCTCAATCCTCAGGCATCAATACTCAATCTACAATTTTCAATCCTCAGTCCTTAATCCTTAATCCACAATCCTCAACCTTCAATACTCAATACTCAATCTTCAATCCTCAATCCTCAGTCCTCAATCCTCAATCCTCAATCCTCAATCCTCAGGCATCAATACTCAATCTTCAAAGCTCAATCCTCAATCCTCAATCCTCAATCCTCATTCCCCAACCCTCAATCCTCATTCCTCAAACCTCAACCCTCAACCCTCAGTCCGCATACTCAATTCTCAATTCTCAATCCTCAATCCTCAATCCTCAATCTTCAATCCTCAATAATCAATCTCCAATCCTCAATCCTCAATTCTCGATCCTCAATCCTCAGGCATCAATACTCAATCTTCAATACTCAACCCCCAATCCTCACTCCTCAATCCTCAATCCTCAAACCTCAATCCTCAATCCTCAATATTCAATCATCAATACTCAATCTTCAATCCGCAATCCTCAATCCTCAATCCTCAACCCTCAATCCTCATTCCTCAAACCTCAATCCTCAACCCTCAGTCCTCATACTCAATTCTCAATTCTCAATCCTCAATTCTCAATCCTCAATCTACAGTCCTCAATAATCAATCTGCAATTCTTGATCCTCAATCCCCAATCTTCAATCCTTAATCCTCAATCTTCAATCCCCAATCCCCAGTACTCAATCTTCAATCCTCAATGCTCAATCCTCAATCCTCAATCCTCAGTCCTCAGACCTCAATCTTCAATCCTCAAACCTCAATCCTCAACCGTCAGTCCTCATTCTCCAACCTCAATCCTCAATCCTCAAACCTCAATCTTCAATCCCCAATACTCAATCTTCAATCCTCAATCCTCAATACTCAATCCTCAATCCTCAAGCCTCAGGCAACAATACTCAATCTTCAATACTCAATCCTCAATCCTCAATCCTCAATCCTCAATCCTCAACCATTAATCCTCATTCCTCAAACCTCAATCCTCAACCCTCAGTCCTCATCCTCAGTTCTCAATTCTCAATCCTCAATCCTCAATCCTCAATCTTCAATCCTCAATAATCAATCTCCGATCCTAGGTCCTCAATCCCCAACCTTCAATCGTTAATCCTCAATCTTCAATCCTCAATCCCCAGTCATCAATCTTCAATCCTCAATGCTCAATCCTCAATCCTCAATCCTCAGTCCTCAATCCCCAATCCTTAATCCTCAAACCTCAATCCTCAACCGTCAGTCCTCGTCCTCAATCCTCAAACCTCAATCATCAATCCTCAATATTCAATCATCAATACTCAATCTTCAATCCTCAATCCTCAAACCTCAATCCTCAATCCTCATTCTTCAATCCTAAATACCCAATCCTCAATTTCCAATCCTCAATCCTCAATCCTCAATTCTCAATCCTCAATCCTTAATCCTCAGACCTCAAACATCAATATTCAACCGTCAGTCCTCGTCCTCAATCCACAACCCTCAATCCTCAGTCCTCAATATTCAATCATCAATATTCAATCTTCAATCCTCAATCCTCAATCCTCAATCCTAATTCCTCAATCCTCAGTCTTCAATCCTCAATACCCAATCCTCAATTTCAATCCTCAATCCTCAATCCTCATTTCTCAATCCTCAATCCTCAACCCTCAGCCCTCATCCTCCATCCTCAGTACTCAATCCTCTATCCTCAATCTTCAATCCTCAATACTCAATCTTCAATCCTCATTCCTCAATCCTCAATCCTCAATCCTCAATCTTCAATCCTCAAACATCTATCCTCAATTCTCAATCCTCAATCCTCAGTCCTCAGTCGTCGAACATCAATCCCCGACCCTTAGCACACATCCTCAATCCTCATCCCTCAATCCTCAATCCTCAAACCTAAATCCTCTACCGTCAGTCCTCGTCCTCAATCCTCAAACCTCAATCCTCAATCCTCAATATTCAATCATCAATTCTCAATCTTCAATCCTCAATCCTCAATCCTCAATCCTCAATCCTCAATCCTCAATCCTCAATCCTCAATATTCAATCATCAATACTCAATCTTTAACCCTCAATCTTCAATCCTCAATACTCAATCTTCAATCCTCAATCCTCAATCCTCAATCCTCAATCCTCAATCCTCAATATTCAATCCTCAATACTCAATCTTCAATCCTCAATCCTCAATCCTCAATATACAATCCTCAATATTCAATCCTCAATACTCAATCTTCAATCATCAATCCTCAATCCCCAATTCTCAGTCGTCAATCCTCAGTCATCAATCCTCAATCTTCAATACTCAATCGTCAATCCCTAGTCCTCAATCCTCAATCCTCAATCCTCGTTCATCAAACCTCAATCCTCAATCCTCAATATTCAATCATCCATACTCAATCTTCAATCCTGAATCCTCAATCCTCAATCCTCAATCCTCAATCCCCATTCCTCAATATTCAATCATCAATACTCAATCTTCAACCCTCAATCTTCAATCCTCAATACTCAATCTTCAATCCTGAATCCTCAATCCTCAATCCTCAATCCTCAATCCTCAGGCATCAATACTCAATCTACAATATTCAATCCTCAATCCTTAACCCTCAATCCACAATCCTCAAGCTTCAATACTCAATACTGAATCTTCAATCCTCAATCCTCAATCCTCAATCCTCAATCCTCAATCCTCAATCTTCAATCCTCAATTCTCAAACTTCAATCCTCGATCCTCAATTCTCAATCCTCAATATTCAATCATCAATACTCAATCTTCAACCCTCAATCCTCAATCCTCAATCCTCAATCCTCAATCCTCAATCCTCAGGCATCAATAATCAATCTACAATTTTCAATCCTCAGTCCTTAATCCTTAATCCACAATCCTCAACCTTCAATACTCAATACTCAATCTTCAATCCTCAATCCTCAGTCCTCAATCCTCAATCCTCAATCCTCAATCCTCAGGCATCAATACTCAATCTTCAAAGCTCAATCCTCAATCCTCAATCCTCAATCCTCATTCCCCAACCCTCAATCCTCATTCCTCAAACCTCAACCCTCAACCCTCAGTCCGCATACTCAATTCTCAATTCTCAATCCTCAATCCTCAATCCTCAATCTTCAATCCTCAATAATCAATCTCCAATCCTCAATCCTCAATTCTCGATCCTCAATCCTCAGGCATCAATACTCAATCTTCAATACTCAACCCCCAATCCTCACTCCTCAATCCTCAATACTCAAACCTCAATCCTCAATCCTCAATATTCAATCATCAATACTCAATCTTCAATCCGCAATCCTCAATCCTCAATCCTCAACCCTCAATCCTCATTCCTCAAACCTCAATCCTCAACCCTCAGTCCTCATACTCAATTCTCAATTCTCAATCCTCAATTCTCAATCCTCAATCTACAGTCCTCAATAATCAATCTCCAATTCTTGATCCTCAATCCCCAATCTTCAATCCTTAATCCTCAATCTTCAATCCCCAATCCCCAGTACTCAATCTTCAATCCTCAATGCTCAATCCTCAATCCTCAATCCTCAGTCCTCAGACCTCAATCTTCAATCCTCAAACCTCAACCCTCAACCGTCAGTCCTCATTCTCCAACCTCAATCCTCAATCCTCAATCCTCAATCTTCAATCCCCAATACTCAATCTTCAATCCTCAATCCTCAATACTCAATCCTCAATCCTCAAGCCTCAGGCAACAATACTCAATCTTCAATACTCAATCCTCAATCCTCAATCCTCAATCCTCAATCCTCAACCATTAATCCTCATTCCTCAAACCTCAATCCTCAACCCTCAGTCCTCATCCTCAGTTCTCAATTCTCAATCCTCAATCCTCAATCCTCAATCTTCAATCCTCAATAATCAATCTCCGATCCTAGGTCCTCAATCCCCAACCTTCAATCGTTAATCCTCAATCTTCAATCCTCAATCCCCAGTCATCAATCTTCAATCCTCAATGCTCAATCCTCAATCCTCAATCCTCAGTCCTCAATCCCCAATCCTTAATCCTCAAACCTCAATCCTCAACCGTCAGTCCTCGTCCTCAATCCTCAAACCTCAATCATCAATCCTCAATATTCAATCATCAATACTCAATCTTCAATCCTCAATCCTCAAACCTCAATCCTCAATCCTCATTCTTCAATCCTAAATACCCAATCCTCAATTTCCAATCCTCAATCCTCAATCCTCAATTCTCAATCCTCAATCCTTAATCCTCAGACCTCAAACATCAATATTCAACCCTCAGTCCTCGTCCTCAATCCACAACCCTCAATCCTCAGTCCTCAATATTCAATCATCAATATTCAATCTTCAATCCTCAATCCTCAATCCTCAATCCTCAATCCTCAATCCTCAATTTTCAACCCTGAATCCTCAATCCTCAATACTCAATCCTCTATCTTCAATCCTCAATACTCAATCTTCAATCCTTAATCCTCAATCTGCAATCCCGAATCCCCAGTACTCAATCTTCAATCCTCAATGCTCAATCCTCAATCCTCAATCCTCAGTCCTCAGTCCTCAATCTTCAATCCTCAAACCCCAATCCTCAACCGTCAGTCCTCATTCTCCATGCTCAATCCTCAATCCTCAATCCTCAATCTTCAATCCCCAATACTCAATCTTCAATCCTCAATCCTCAATCCTCAATCCTCAATCCTCAATCCTCAGGTATCAATACTCAATCTTCAATACTCAATCCTCAATCCTCAATCCTCAATCCTCAATCCTCAATCCTCAACCATCAATCCTCATTCCTCAAACCTCAATTATTAAACCCTCAGTCCTCATCCTCAATTCTCAATTCTCAATCCTCAATCGTCAATCCTCAATCTTCAATCCTCAATAATCAATCTCCGATCCTAGATCCTCAATCCCCAATCTTCAATCGTTAATCCTCAATATTCAATCCTCAATCCCCAGTCATCAATCTTCAATCCTCAATGCTCAATCCTCAATCCTCAATCCTCAATCCTCAGTCCTCAATCCCCAATCCTCAATCCTCTAACCTCAATCCTCAACCGTCAGTCCTCGTCCTCAATCCTCAATCCTCAATCCTCAATCCTCAATATTCAATCGACAATACTCAATCATCAATCCTCAATCCTCAAACCTCAATCCTCAATCCTCATTCTTCAATCCTAAATACCCAATCCTCAATCTTCAATCCTCAATCCTCAATCCACAATCCTCAATCCTCAATCCTTAATACTCAGACCTCAAACATCAATATTCAACCCTCAGCCCTCGTCCTCAATCCACAACCCTCAATCCTCAGTCCTCAATATTCAATCATCAATATTCAATCTTCAATCCTCAATCCTCAATCCTCAATCCTCGATCCTCAATCCTCAATTTTCAACCCTGAATTCTCAATCCTCAATACTCAATCCTCAATCTTCAATCCTCAATACCCAATCTTCAATCCTCAATCCTCAATCCTCAATCCTCAATCCTCAATCTTCAATCCTCAACACTAATCTTCAATCCTCAATCCCCAATCCTCAGTCCACAATCCTCATTCTTCAATCCTCAATACCCAATCCTCAATCTTCAACCCTCAATCCTCAATCCTCAATTCTAATTCCTCAATCCTCATTCTTCAATCCTCAATACCCAATCCTCAATTTCAATCCTCAATCCTCAATCCTCATTTCTCAATCCTCAATCTTCAACCCTCAGCCCTCATCCTCCATCCTCAGTACTCAATCCTCTATCCTCAATCTTCAATCCTCAATACTCAATCTTCGATCCTCATTCCTCAATCCTCAATCCTCAATCCTCGATCTTCAATCGCCAATACTCAATCTGCAATCCCCAATACTCAAACCTCAATCCTCAATCCTCAATACCCAATCCTCAATCCTCAATCCTCAATCCTCAATCCTCAATATTCAATCATCAATACTCAATCTTGAATACTCAATCTTCAATCCTCAATACTCAACCTTCAATCCTCAATCCTCAATCCTCAATCCTCAATCCTCAATTCTCAGGCATCAATACTCAATCTACAATATTCAATCCACAATCCTCAATCCTCAATCCTCAGGCATCAATACTCAATCTACAATATTCAATCCACAATCCTTAATCCTCAATCCACAATCCTCAACTTTCAATACTCAATACTCAATCTTCAATCCTCAATCCTCAATCCTCAATCCTCAATCCTCAATCCTCAATCCTCAATCCTCAATATTCAATCCTCAATCCTCAATCCTCAATCCTCAAACCTCAATCCTCAATCTTCAATCCTCAATACTCAATCTGCAATCCTCAATCCTCAAACCTCAATCCTCAATCCTCATTCCTCAATCCTCAATACCCAATCCTCAATCCTCAATCCTCAATCCTCAATCCTCAATATGCAATCATCAATACTCAATCTTCACTCCTCAATCTTCAATCCTCAATACTCAATCTTCAATCCCCAATCCTCAATCCTCAATCCTCAAACCTCAATCCTCAATCCTCAATATTCAATCATCAATACTCAATCTTCAATCCTCAATCCTCAAACCTCAACCCTCAATCCTCATTCTTCAATCCTAAATACCCAATCCTCAATCTTCAATCCTCAAGCCTCAATCCTCAATTCTCAATCCTCAATCCTTAATCCCCGGACCTCAAACATCAATATTCAGCCCTGAGTCCTCGCCCACAATCCACAACACTCAATCCGCAGTCCTCAATATTCAATCATCAATATTCAATCTTCAATCCTCAATCCTCAATCCTCAATCCTCAATCCTCAATCCTCAATCCTCAATCCTCAATCCTCAATCTTCAACCCTGAATACTCAATCCTCAATACTCAATCCTCAATCTTCAATCCTCAATACTCAATCTTCAATCCTCAATCCTCAATCCTCAATCCTCAATCCTCAATCTTCAATCCTCAACACTCAATCTTCAATACCCAATCCTCAATCCTCAATCCTCAATCCTCATTCTTCAATCCTCAACACCCAATCCTCAATCTTCAATCCTCAATCCTCAATCCTCAATCCTAATTCCTCAATCCTCATTCTTCAATCCTCAATACCCAATCTTCAATCCTCAATAATCAATCTCCAATCCTCAATCCTCAATCCTCGATCCTCAATCCTCAGGCATCAATACTCAATCTTCAATACTCAATCCTCAATCCTCAATCCTCAATCCTCAATCCTCAAACATCAATCCTCAATCCTCAATATTCAATCATCAATACTCAATCTTCAATCCTCAATCCTCAATCCTCAATCCTCAATCCTCAATCCTCAATCCTCAATCCTCAATCCTCAATCCTCAATCCTCAATCCTCAATCCTCAATCCTCAATCCTCAATCCACAATCCTCAACCTTCAATACTCAATAATCAATCTCCAATCCTAGATCCTCAATCCTCAATCCTCAATCCTCATTCCTCAATCCTCAATACCCAATCCTCAATCTTCAATCCTCAAACATCAATCCTCAATTCTCAATCCTCAATCCTCAGTCGTCAGTCGTCGAATCTCAATCCCCGATGCTTAGCACGCATCCTCAATCCTCAGTCCTCAATCCTCAATCCTCAAACCTAAATCCTCTACCGTCAGTCCTCGTCCTCAATCCTCAAACCTCAATCCCCAATCCTCAATATTCAATCAGCAATACTCAATCTTCAATCCTCAATCCTCAATCCTCAATCCTCAATCCTCAATCCTCAATCCTCAATATTCAATCATCAATACTCAATCTTCAACCCTCAATCTTCAATCCTCAATACTCAATCTTCCATCCTCAATCCTCAATCCTCAATCCTCAATCCTCAATCCTCAGGCATCAATCCTCACTCTTCAATCCTAAATACCCAATCCTTAATCTTCAATCCTTAATCCTCAATTCTCAATTCTCAATCCTCAATCCTTAATCCTCAGACCTCAAACATCAATATTCAACCCTCAGTCCTCGTCCTCAATCCACAACCCTCAATCCTCAGTCCTGAATATTCAATCATAAATATTCAATCTTCAATCCTCAATCCTCAATCCTCAATCCTCAATCCTCAATCTTCAACCCTGAATCCTCAATCCTCAATACTCAATCCTCCATCTTCAATCCTCAATACTCAATCTTCAATCCTCAATCCTCAATCGTCAATCCTCAATCCTCAATCCTCAATTTTCAATCCTCAACACTCAATCTTCAATCCTCAATCCTCAATCCTCAATCCTCAATCCTCATTCTTCAATCCTCAATACCCAATCCTCAATCTTCAATCCTCAATCCTCAATCCTCAATCCTAATTCCTCAATCCTCATTCTTCAATCCTCAATACCCAATCCTCAATTTCAATCCTCAATCCTCAATCCTCATTTCTCAATCCTCAATCCTCAACCCTCAGCCCTCATCCTCCATCCTCAGTACTCAATCCTCTATCCTCAATCTTCAATCCTCAATACTCAATCTTCAATCCTCATTCCTCAATCCTCAATCCTCAATCCTCAATCTTCAATCCTCAAACATCTATCCTCAATTCTCAATCCTCAATCCTCAGTCCTCAGTCGTCGAACATCAATCCCCGACCCTTAGTACTCATCCTCAATCCTCATCCCTCAATCCTCAATCCTCAAACCTAAATCCTCTACCGTCAGTCCTCGTCCTCAATCCTCAAACCTCAATCCTCAATCCTCAATATTCAATCATCAATTCTCAATCTTCAATCCTCAATCCTCAATCCTCAATCCTCAATCCTCAATCCTCAATCCTCAATATTCAATCATCAATACTCAATCTTTAACCCTCAATCTTCAATCCTCAATACTCAATCTTCAATCCTCAATCCTCAATCCTCAATCCTCAATCCTCAATCCTCAATATTCAATCCTCAATACTCAATCTTCAATCCTCAATCCTCAATCCTCAATATTCAATCCTCAATACTCAATCTTCAATCATCAATACTCAATCTTCAACCCTCAATCTTCAAACCTCAATACTCAATCCTCAATCCTCAATATTCAACCCTCAGCCCCCATCCTCCATCCTCAATACCCAATCCTCAATCCCCAATCTTCAATCCTCAATTCTCAATCTTCCATCCTCGATCCTCAATCCTCAATATTCAATCCTCAATACTCAATCTTCAATCATCAACCCTCAATCCCCAATTCTCAGTCGTCAATCCTCAGTCATCAATCCTCAATCTTCAATACTCAATCGTCAATCCCTAGTCCTCAATCCTCAATCCTCAATCCTCGTTCATCAAACCTCAATCCTCAATCCTCAATATTCAATCATCCATACTCAATCTTCAATCCTGAATCCTCAATCCTCAATCCTCAATCCTCAATCCCCATTCCTCAATATTCAATCATCAATACTCAATCTTCAACCCTCAAACTTCAATCCTCAATACTCAATCTTCAATCCTAAATCCTCAATCCTCAATCCTCAATCCTCAATCCTCAGGCATCAATACTCAATCTACAATATTCAATCCTCAATCCTTAACCCTCAATCCACAATCCTCAAGCTTCAATACTCAATACTGAATCTTCAATCCTCAATCCTCAATCCTCAATCCTCAATCCTCAATCCTCAATCTTCAATCCTCAATTCTCAATCTTCAATCCTCGATCCTCAATCCTCAATCCTCAACATTCAATCATCAATACTCAATCTTCAACCCTCAATCCTCAATCCTCAATCCTCAATCCTCAATCCTCAATCCTCAGGCATCAATACTCAATCTACAATATTCAATCCTCAGTCCTTAATCCTTAATCCACAATCCTCAACCTTCAATACTCAATACTCAATCTTCAATCCTCAATCCTCAGTCCTCAATCCTCAATCCTCAATCCTCAATCCTCAATCCTGAGGCATCAATACTCAATCTTCAATGCTCAATCCTCAATCCTCAATCCTCAATCCTCATTCCCCAACCCTCAATCCTCATTCCTCAAACCTCAACCCTCAACCCTCAGTCCGCATACTCAATTCTCAATTCTCAATCCTCAATCCTCAATCTTCAATCTTCAATCCTCAATAATCAATCTCCAATCCTCAATCCTCAATTCTCGATCCTCAATCCTCAGGCATCAATACTCAATCTTCAATACTCAACCCCCAATCCTCACTCCTCAATCCTCAATCCTCAAACCTCAATCCTCAATCCTCAATCCTCAATCCTCAATATTCAATCATCAATACTCAATCTTGAATACTCAATCTTCAATCCTCAATACTCAACCTTCAATCCTCAATCCTCAATCCTCAATCCTCAATCCTCAATTCTCAGGCATCAATACTCAATCTACAATATTCAATCCACAATCCTCAATCCTCAATCCTCAGGCATCAATACTCAATCTACAACATTCAATCCACAACCCTTAATCCTCAATCCACAATCCTCAACCTTC